>NC_031971.2:421706-484626 GCF_001858045.2 Oreochromis niloticus
TTGGCGACATTTTCCCCTCTTTTCAGGCCTCATACTTTGACGAACTCCTCCAAGGGATTTCATTAGATTTACGCGATCTCCTGTGTGTGGAATCTAAACCTTTGTGATGTTAAATTGCGAAGCTTTTTACGTTCAGGGAAACGGTGGTCATGGCGGCACGTGGAGTTTCAATCACTCACACAAAAAGCAGTAACCTGCTGTCGCTCAAAAACAATGTCCAATCTCTCCCAAAGGTCGCAGGCGTGATGAGACTCGAGCTCGAAATGTTTGTTATGCCATTTGTCAGTAATGGTTAGAGCGCCACCTAGTGGCGACTATAATAATGGTTGAATGAGATGAAATTTAGCTGGTGGTTAAATGCATGAATTCCATCAATGTGACATCAGATCGGAAGCGCTGGTTTTAGGTGTTGGGCTTGGCTCGATGCGCCGGGGGATCGGGCCCTCATATCGCTGCTTGCAGCTTTAATTATTATTATTATATTATTCGGCAAATGATCGGCCTTTTGAGGGCCTAAACATGCTCAAAACTCATGAAATTTGCACACGCGTCAGGTCTGGTGAAAATTTACGTATTTTAATGTCCGTAGACATGTCCAGGGAAAATTGGCTCAGTAGCGCCACCTAGAAAAATGAGAAACGCGAGCCCCCGAGATGGGTATGACCTACATGTATAAATCGGAACACATATCTAACGTTCGGAGACGCACAAAAAGTCTATTATGGCCATGTCCTAAACCCAACAGGAAGTCCGCCATTTGGAAGTGAAGGTGACATTTGGCTCTAATTTTGCCATTTCCATGCCTCGAACTTTTGCGAACTCCTCATTGGAATTTCATCGTACAAGCTTCATATTTGGTCAGTGTCAACTACACACCTGGGCCATGTTAAATTGCGGAGCTTTTGAGTTTTCGGGTTGTGAGGCCGTGGCGCCACGGCGAATTTCGATGACTGCATGAAAATCTTATTGCCTCTCGTTCTGTCATACATTGTCCGACCTTGACCAAAGTGGACACATTGATAAGGCTCCACCCCTGAACATATTTCAACTGCCATATTTGACACCAGGGACAGCGCCACCTAGTGGGAACAGGAAATGTCATGTTTTACACTTTGGGGTACAGTATTGTAATGGGACATCTGCAGCCTCAAATTTCTCCAGGAAAGCCTTAAGAGTTGGTCTGGGTTACAGAGAAAACTGTGAGTTTTCGCTGAAGGGTGTGACCAGCAGCATGGCGAACATTGAGGTCTCGCCATGAAGAAACAAATTAGTGTAACTCAATGAAATCCAATGTGATCAGTACAGATTTTACAGGGATGATGTCAGACCGCCCTGAACAGATTGATATGCCATTGTCAGGAATACGTAGAGCGCCACCTAGTGGCACCAGAAATGTCATGTCTTCATTTTGTTGTACTGATTTTCACAGGTTCATCGTGGCACCTCAAAAGCGGTGAATATCACCATCAGTCCCTCGTGATGCTTCAGTGAGAAAATTGTGACTATAAACTGAACGGCGCACCCTGGTGGCAGCGCAGTTCACCATGAAAGATGAATGGCTTTTGAGGGGCTTGAAAAGTTTAAAAGTCTTGAAATTTGGCGCACACCTCTAATGTGATGAGGATTTCTTTTATATGTTCATTTTCCTTGAACAGCGCAAATGGCTCCACAGCGCCCCTACAAAATTTCAAAACAACAGCCCCTGCTCTGTGTTTTATGTATGAGTTTGAAACCTGGCAAGCTTATTGGAGATATCAAGATGTACAAAAAAGTCTCTTGGAGCAATATCCCAAATCCAACAGGAGTCAGCCATTTTAAATTAATGTGTAAATTTGGCGACATTTTCCCCTCTTTTCAGGCCTCATACTTTGACGAACTCCTCCAAGGGATTTCATTAGATTTACACGATCTCCTGTGTGTGGAATCTAAGACCTTTGTGATGTTAAATTGCGAGCTTTTTACGTTCAGGGAACGGGGTGGTCATGGCGGCACGTGGAGTTTCAATCACTCGCCAAAAAGCAGTAACCTGCTGTCGCTCAAAACACAATGTCCAATCTCTCCCAAGGTCGCAGGCGTGATGAGACTCGAGCTCGGAAATGTTTGTTATGCCATTTGTCAGTAATGGTTAGAGCGCCACCTAGTGGGACGACTATAATAATGGTTGAATGAGATGAAATTTTAGCTGGTGGTTAATGCATGAATTCCATCAATGTGACATCAGATCGGAAGCGCTGGTTTTAGGTGTTGGGCTTGGCTCGATGCGCCGGGGTGCGAGGGCCTCATATCGCTGCTTGCAGCTTTAATTTTTATTTTATTATTATTATTATTATTTTTCATTGAAATGAATTGCCTTTTTGAGGGCTTTAACATGCTCAAAAGTCATGAAATTTTGCACACATGCCAGGTCTGGTGAAAATTTTGTATTTTAATGGTTTTACATATGAGCACTGGGAAATGGCTCTGTAGCGCCACCTATGGCTTGTTTAATGCAGCCCTACAAACACATCTTTTAGCTACATGTCTGAAATTTGGCACACATGTGTATCATGCCAAGACGAACAAAAAAGTCAATGGGACCATTGACGCAAACCCAACAGGAAGTCCGCCATTTGGACGTGAAGGTGACATTTTGGCTCTAATTTTGCCATTTCCATGCCTCGAACTTTTGCGAACTCCTCATTGGAATTTCATCGTACAAGCTTCATATTTGGTCAGTGTCAACTACACACCTGGGCCATGTTAAATTGCGGAGTTTTTGAGTTTTCGGGATACGGTGAGGCCGTGGCGCCACGGCGAATTTCAATGACTCGCCATGAAAATCTTATTGCCTCTCGTTCTGTCATACATTGTCCGACCTTGACCAAAGTGGACACATATGATAAGGCTCCACCCTGAACATATTTCAACTGCCATATTTGACATCAGGGACAGCGCCACCTAGTGGGAACAGGAAATGTCATGTTTTACACTTTGGGGTACAGTATTGTAATGGGTGACATCTGCAGCCTCAAATTTCTCCAGGAAAGCCTTAAGGAGTTGGTCTTGGGTTACAGAGAAAACTGTGAGTTTTCGCTGAAGGGTGTGACCCAGCAGCATGGCGAACATTGAGGTCTCGCCATGAAGAAACAAATTAGTGTAACTCAATGAATCCAATCTGATCAGTACCAGATTTTACAGGATGATGTCAGACCCGCCCTGAACAGATTGATATGCCCATTGTCAGGAATACGTAGAGCGCCACCTAGTGGCACCAGGAAATGTCATGTCTTTCATTTTGTTGTACTGATTTTCACAGGTTCATCGTGGCCACCTCAAAAGCGGTGAGTATCACCATCAGTCCTTCATGATGCTTCTGTGCGAAAATTGTGACTTTAAACTGAACGGCGCACCCTGGTGGCAACGCGGTTCACCATGAAAGACGAAGTGGCTTTTGAGGGGCTTGGAAAGTTTAAAAAGTCTTGGAATTTGGCCCAAACCTCCAATGTGATGAGGGCTTTGTTGTTATGTGATCATTTTCCTTGAATAGTGCAAAATGGCTCCACAGCGCCCCCTACAAAATTTCAAAACAACAGCCCCTGCTCTGTGTTTTATTTATAAGTCTGAAACCTGGTAAGCTTATGGAGGATATCAAGATGTACAAAAAAGTCTCTTGGAGCAATATCCCAAATCCAACAGGAAGTCAGCCATTTTAAAATTAAGGTGTAATTTTAGCCACTTTTTCGCCTCTTTTCAGGCCTCATACTTTGACGAACTCCTCCAAGGGATTTCATCAGATTAACCCGATCTCCTGTGTGTGGAATCTAAAGACCTTTGTGATGTTAAATTGCGAAGCTTTTTACGTTCAGGGAAACAGGGTGGCCATGGCGGCACGTGGAGTTTCAATCACTCGCCAAAAAGCAGTACCTGCTGTCGCTCAAAACACAATGTCCAATCTCTCCCAAAGGTCGCAGGCGTGATGAGACTCGAGCTCGGAAATGTTTGTTATGCCATTTGTCAGTAATGGTTAGAGCGCCACCTAGTGGGACGACTATAATAATGGTTGAATGAGATGAAATTTTAGCTGGTGGTTAAATGCATGAATTCCATCAATGTGACATCAGATCGGAAGCGCTGGTTTAGGTGTTGGGCTTGGCTCGACGCGCCGGGGGTGCGAGGGCCCTCATATCGCTGCTTGCAGCTTTAATTATTATTATTATTAGGGCCCGAGCACAAAAGTGCGAAGGCCCTATTGTATCTGCTCTGTTTCTTATTATTATTATTATTATTATATTATTATTATTATTATTATTATTATTTCGGCAAATGAATCGGCCTTTTGAGGGCCTAAACATGCTCGAAAACTCATGAAATTTTGCAGACGCGTCAGGTCTGGTGAAAATTTACGTATTTTAATGTCCGTAGACATGTCCAGGGACAATTGGCTCAGTAGCGCCACCTAGAAAAATGAGAAACGCGAGCCCCCGAGATGGGTATGACCTACATGTATAAAACTCGGAACACATATCTAACGTTCGGAGACGCACATAAAAGTCTATTATGGCCATGTCCTAAACCCAACAGGAAGTCCGCCATTTGGAAGTGAAGGTGACATTTTGGCTCTAATTTTGCCATTTCCATGCCTCGAACTTTTGCGAACTCCTCATTGGAATTTCATCGTACAAGCTTCATATTTGGTCAGTGTCAACTACACACCTGGGCCATGTTAAATTGCGGAGCTTTTGAGTTTCGGGTTACTGTGAGGCCGTGGCGCCACGGCGAATTTCGATGACTCGCCATGAAAATCTTATTGCCTCTCGTTCTGTCATACATTGTCCGACCTTGACCAAAGTGGACACATATGATAAGGCTCCACCCCTGAACATATTTCAACTGCCATATTTGACACCAGGGACAGCGCCACCTAGTGGGAACAGGAAATGTCATGTTTTACACTTTGGGGTACAGTATTGTAATGGGTGACATCTGCAGCCTCAAATTTCTCCAGGAAAGCCTTAAGGAGTTGGTCTTGGGTTACAGAGAAACTGTGAGTTTTCGCTGAAGGGTGTGACCCCAGCAGCATGGCGAACATTGAGGTCTCGCCATGAAGAAACAAATTAGTGTAACTCAATGAAATCCAATCTGATCAGTACCAGATTTTACAGGGATGATGTCAGACCCGCCCTGAACAGATTGATATGCCCATTGTCAGGAATACGTAGAGCGCCACCTAGTGGCACCAGGAAATGTCATGTCTTTCATTTTGTTGTACTGATTTTCACAGGTTCATCGTGGCCACCTCAAAAGCGGTGAATATCACCATCAGTCCCTCTTGATGCTTCAGTGAGAAAATTGTGACTATAAACTGAACGGCGCACCCTGGTGGCAGCGCAGTTCACCATGAAAGATGAAGTGGCTTTTGAGGGGCTTGAAAAGTTTAAAAAGTCTTGAAATTTGGCGCACACCTCTAATGTGATGAGGGATTTCTTTTTATATGTTCATTTTCCTTGAAGAGCGCAAAATGGCTCCACAGCGCCCCCTACAAAATTTCAAAACAACAGCCCCTGCTCTGTGTTTTATGTATGAGTTTGAAACCTGGCAAGCTTATTGGAGATATCAAGATGTACAAAAAAGTCTCTTGGAGCAATATCCCAAATCCAACAGGAAGTCAGCCATTTTAAAATTAAGGTGTAAATTTGTCGACATTTGCCCCTCTTTTCAGGCCTCATACTTTGACAACTCCTCCAAGGGATTTCATTAGATTTACGCGATCTCCTGTGTGTGGAATCTAAAGACCTTTGTGATGTTAAATTGCGAAGCTTTTTACGTTCAGGGAAACGGGGTGGTCATGGCGGCACGTGGAGTTTCAATCACTCGCCAAAAAGCAGTAACCTGCTGTCGCTCAAAAACACAATGTCCAATCTCTCCCAAAGGTCGCAGGCGTGATGAGACTCGAGCTCGGAAATGTTTGTTATGCCATTTGTCAGTAATGGTTAGAGCGCCACCTAGTGGGACGACTATAATAATGGTTGAATGAGATGAAATTTTAGCTGGTGGTTAAATGCATGAATTCCATCAATGTGACATCAGATCGGAAGCGCTGGTTTTAGGTGTTGGGCTTGGCTCGACGCGCCAGGGGTGCGAGGGCCCTCATATCGCTGCTTGCAGCTTTAATTATTATTATTATTATTTTTCATTGAAATGAATGCCTTTTTGAGGGCTTTAACATGCTCAAAAGTCATGAAATTTTGCACACATGCCAGGTCTGGTGAAAAATTTTGTATTTTAATGGTTTTACATATGAGCACTGGGAAATGGCTCTGTAGCGCCACCTATGGCTTGTTAAATGCAGCCCTACGAACACATCCTTTTAGCTACATGTCTGAAATTTGGCACACATGTGTATCATGCCAAGACGAACAAAAAAGTCAATGGGACCATTGACGCAAACCCAACAGGAAGTCCGCCATTTGGACGTGAAGGTGACATTTTGGCTCTAATTTTGCCATTTCCATGCCTCGAACTTTTGCGAACTCCTCATTGGAATTTCATCGTACAAGCTTCATATTTGGTCAGTGTCAACTACACACCTGGGCCATGTTAAATTGCGGAGTTTTTGAGTTTTCGGGATACGGTGAGGCCGTGGCGCCACGGCGAATTTCAATGACTCGCCATGAAAATCTTATTGCCTCTCGTTCTGTCATACATTGTCCGACCTTGACCAAAGTGGACACATATGATAAGGCTCCACCCCTGAACATATTTCAACTGCCATATTTGACATCAGGGACAGCGCCACCTAGTGGGAACAGGAAATGTCATGTTTTACACTTTGGGGTACAGTATTGTAATGGGTGACATCTGCAGCCTCAAATTTCTCCAGGAAAGCCTTAAGGAGTTGGTCTTGGGTTACAGAGAAAACTGTGAGTTTTCGCTGAAGGGTGTGACCCCAGCAGCATGGCGAACATTGAGGTCTCGCCATGAAGAAACAAATTAGTGTAACTCAATGAAATCCAATCTGATCAGTACCAGATTTTACAGGGATGATGTCAGACCCGCCCTGAACAGATTGATATGCCCATTGTCAGGAATACGTAGAGCGCCACCTAGTGGCACCAGGAAATGTCATGTCTTTCATTTTGTTGTACTGATTTTCACAGGTTCATCGTGGCCACCTCAAAAGCCGTGAGTATCACCATCAGTCCTTCATGATGCTTCTGTGCGAAAATTGTGACTTTAAACTGAACGGCGCACCCTGGTGGCAACGCGGTTCACCATGAAAGACGAAGTGGCTTTTGAGGGGCTTGGAAAGTTTAAAAAGTCTTGGAATTTGGCCCAAACCTCCAATGTGATGAGGGCTTTGTTGTTATGTGATCATTTTCCTTGAATAGTGCAAAATGGCTCCACAGCGCCCCCTACAAAATTTCAAAACAACAGCCCCTGCTCTGTGTTTTATTTATAAGTCTGAAACCTGGTAAGCTTATGGAGGATATCAAGATGTACAAAAAAGTCTCTTGGAGCAATATCCCAAATCCAACAGGAAGTCAGCCATTTTGAAATTAAGGTGTAATTTTAGCCACTTTTTCGCCTCTTTTCAGGCCTCATACTTTGACGAACTCCTCCAAGGGATTTCATCAGATTAACCCGATCTCCTGTGTGTGGAATCTAAAGACCTTTGTGATGTTAAATTGTGAAGCTTTTTACGTTCAGGGAAACGGGGTGGCCATGGCGGCACATGGAGTTTCAATCACTCGCCAAAAAGCAGTAATCTGCTGTCACTCAAAAACACAATGTCCAATCTCTCCCAAAGTTCGCAGGCGTGATGAGACTCAAGGTCGGAAATGTTTGTTATCCCATTTGTCAGTAATGGTTAGAGCGCCACCTAGTGGGACGACTATAATAATGATTGAATGAGATGAATCGTTAGCTGGTGGTTCTAGGCATGAATTCCATCAATGTGACATCAGATCGGACGTGCTGGTTGTAGGTGTTGGGCGTGGCCCGACGTGCCGGGGTGCGAGGGCCCTCATAACGCTGCTTGCAGCTTTAATTAGGGCCCGAGCACCGAGAGTGCGAAGGCCCTATTGTATCTGCTCCGTTTCTTATTATTATTATTATTATTATTATTATTATTATTATTATTATTCAGGCAAAACAAGGGCCTTTTTGAGGGCCTAAACATGCTCAAAAACTCTTGAAATTTTGCACACATGCCAGGTCTGGTGAAAAATTTTGTATTTTAATGGTTTTAAATATGAGCACTGGGAAATGGCTCTAGAGCGCCACCTATGCCTTGTTAAATGCAGCCCTACGAACACATCGTTTGAGCTACATGTATGAAATCTGGCACACATGTGTATCATGCCAAGACGAACAAAAAAGTCAGTGGGACCATTGTCACAAACCCAACAGGAAGTCCGCCATTTTGGATTGAAGGTCACATTTTGGCTCTAATTTTGCCATTTCCATGCCTCGAACTTTTTCGAACTCCTCATTGGGATTTGGTCGTATAAGCTTCATCTTTGGTCAGTTTCAACTACACACCTGGGCCATGTTAAATTGCGGAGCTTTTGAGTTTTCGCGATACTATGAGGCCGTGGCGCCACGGCGAATTTCGATGACTCGCCATGAAAATGTTATTGTCTCTCATTCCCTCATACATGTTCCGACCTGGACCAAAGAGCACACATATGATAAGGCTCCACCCCTGAACATATTTCAACTGCCATATTTGACACCAGGGACAGTGCCACCTAGTGGCAACAGGAAATGTCATGTTTTACACTTTGGTGTACAGTATTGTGATGGGTGACATCTGCAGCCTCAAATTTCTCCAGGAAAGCCTTAAGGAGTTGGTCTTGGGTTACAGTGAAAACTGTGAGTTTTCGCAAAAGGGTGTGACCCCAGCAGCATGGCGAACATTGATGTCTCGCCATGAAGAAACAAATGAGTGTAACTCAATGAAATCCAGTCTGATCAGAACCAGACTTTACAGGCATGATGTCAGACCCGCCCTGAACAGATTGATGTGCCCATTGTCAGGAATACGACGAGCGCCACCTAGTGGCACCAGGAAATGTCATGTCTTTCATTTTGTTGTACTGATTTTCACAGGTTCATCGTGGCCACCTGAAAAGCGGTGAATATCACCATCAGTCCCTCATGATGCTTCAGTGAGAAAATTGTGACTTTAAACTCAACGGCGCACCCTGGTGGTAACGCTGTTCACCATGACCATTGAAGTGGCTTTTGAGGGGCTTGGAAAGTTTAAAATGTCTTGAAATTTGGCGCATACCTCCAATGTGATGAAGGTTTTCTTGTTATGTGATCACTTTCCTTGAATAGCGCAAAATGGCTCCACAGCGCCCCCTACAAAATTTCAAAACATCAGCCCCTGCTCTGTGTTTTATTTATAAGTCTGAAACCTGGTAAGCTTATGGAGGATATCAAGATGTACAAAAAAGTCTCTTGGAGCAATATCCCAAATCCAACAGGAAGTCAGCCATTTTGAAATTAAGGTGTAATTTTAGCCACTTTTTCGCCTCTTTTCAGGCCTCATACTTTGACGAACTCCTCCAAGGGATTTCATCAGATTAACCCGATCTCCTGTGTGTGGAATCTAAAGACCTTTGTGATGTTAAATTGTGAAGCTTTTTACGTTCAGGGAAACGGGGTGGCCATGGCGGCACATGGAGTTTCAATCACTCGCCAAAAAGCAGTAATCTGCTGTCACTCAAAAACACAATGTCCAATCTCTCCCAAAGTTCGCAGGCGTGATGAGACTCAAGGTCGGAAATGTTTGTTATCCCATTTGTCAGTAATGGTTAGAGCGCCACCTAGTGGGACGACTATAATAATGATTGAATGAGATGAATCGTTAGCTGGTGGTTCTAGACATGAATTCCATCAATGTGACATCAAATCGGACGTGCTGGTTGTAGGTGTTGGGCGTGGCCTGACGTGCCGGGGTGCGAGGGCCCTCATAACGCTGCTTGCAGCTTTAATTATTATTATTTTTTTTATTTTTTTTTCCATTGAAATGAATTGCCTTTCTGAGGGCTTTAACATGCTTGAAAACTCATGAAATTTTGCACACATGCCAGGCCCGGTGAAAAATTTTGTATTTTAATGGTTTTACATATGAGCATTGGGAAATGGCTCTGTAGTGCCACCTATGCCTTGTTAAATGCAGCCCTACGAACACATCGTTTGAGCTACATGTATGAAATCTGGCACACATTTGTATCATGCCAAGACGAATAAAAAAGTCAATGGTCCCATTGACGCAAACCCAACAGGAAGTCCGCAATTTAGAAGTGAAGGTGACATTTTGGGTCTAATTTTGCCATTTCCATGCCTCGAACTTTTTCGAACTCCTCCTTGGGATTTGGTCGTATAATCTTCATATTTGGTCAGTGTCAACTACACACCTGGGCCATGTTAAATTGCGGAGCTTTTGAGTTTTCGCGATACGGTGAAGCGGCGGTCTCACGGCGAATTTCGATGACTCGCCATGAAAATCTTATTGCCTCTCAATCTGTCATACATGGTCCGACCTAGACCAAAGAGCACACATATGATAAGGCTCCAACCCTGAACATATTTCAACTGCCATATTTGACACCAGGGACAGCGCCACCTAGTGGGAACAGGAAATGTCATGTTTTACACTTTGGAGTACAGTATAGTGATGGGTGACATTTGCACCCTCAAATTTCTCCAGGAAAGCCTTAAGGAGTTGGTCTGGGGTTACAGTGAAAACTGTGAGTTTTCGCGGAAGGGTGTGACCCCAGCAGCATGGCGAACATTGATGTCTCGCCATGAAGAAACAAATTAGTGTAACTCAATGAAATCCAATCTGATCAGTACCAGATTTTACAGGGATGATGTCAGACCCGCCCTGAACAGATTGATATGCCCATTGTCAGGAATACGTAGAGCGCCACCTAGTGGCACCAGGAAATGTCATGTCTTTCATTTTGTTGTACTGATTTTCACAGGTTCATCGTGGCCACTTCAAAAGCGGTGAATATCACCATCAGTCCCTCGTGATGCTTCAGTGAAAAAATTGTGAGTTAAAACTGAACGGCGCACCCTGGTGGCAACGCAGTTCACCATGACAATTGAAGTGGATTTTGAGGGGCTTGGAAAGTTTGAAAAGTCTTCTAATTTGGCGCACCCCTCCAATGTGATGAGCGCTATCGTGTTATGTGATCATTTCCATCGAAGATCGCAAAATGGCTCCACAGCGCCCCCTACAAAATTTCAAAACTTCAAAACAACAGCCCCTGCTCTGTGTTTTCTCTATAAGTCTGAAACCTGGTGAGCTTATAGGAGATATCAAGATGTACAAAAAAGTCTCTTGGAGCAATATCCCAAATCCAACAGGAAGTCAGCCATTTTAAAATTAGTGTAATTTTGGCGACATTTTCCCCTCTTTTCAGGCCTCATACTTTGACGAACTCCTCCAAGGGATTTCATCATATTGAACGAATCTCCAGTGCGTGGAATCCAAAGACCTTTGTGATGTTAAATTGCGAAGCTTTTCACGTTCAGGGAAACGGGGTGGTCATGGCGGCACGTGGAGTTTCAATCACTCGCCAAAAAGCAGTAATCTGCTGTCACTCAAAAACACAATGTCCAGTCTCTCCCAAACGTAGCAGTCGTGATGAGACTCAAGCCCGGAAATGTTTGTTATGCCATTTGTCAGTAATGGTTAGAGCGCCACCTAGTGGGACGACTATAATCATGATTGAATAAGATGAAATGTTAGCTGGGGGTTAAATGCAAGAATTCCATCAATGTGACATCAGTTCGGACGTGCTGGTTTTAGGTGTTGGGCGTGGCTCGACGCGCGGGGGGTGTGAGGGCCCTCATAACGCTGCTTGCAGCTTTAATTTGTATTGTCTTTCCATCTAATGTTTTTATGCTAAGTTGCTGATACATTTCTTTTTGACAACCTGTACATGTTGATGGATGTGAACCCAGTGTTATTCTTCAAATACCAACCTGTGTATTTGAAGGTGGGCATATTATTTATCCAAAAATGAAACACCTGTCTTGTGAGCTTGAACTCACAAGACAGCTAGTTTTGGATTCTACCACCTGGAAATTTCTGAGAGTGTGCACAACCAACTTGTAGGAAAATGTGAATTTATTCTTAACAAGTTGCGTACTAATGGATAAAGGACTGCTTTTTGATACCTGTAAGACCTGCAAATATTATACAACTGCTGATAACAGATATCAGTGTGTGATTGGCGTTACAGGGCATGGTGATGGTCAGTCCCAAGATGAACCCAACCATCTGCTGTCAGTTTGAAGCTGCCATTGTCCTGCTCTTCCATGCCAAGACTTTCCGTCGGGGGTCACAGGTCACCATACACGTTGGTAATGTCAGGCAGACTGCCACTGTGGAGTGCCTTCATGGAAAGGTTGGTGAAATTACATAATACATGATTATTTTTCAAGCTTCTATGTAACCACATCATGTAACCTTAGATTTCTGCTGCAGGATGAGCTGCGTACTGGCGAGAGAGCTGTTGTTCGTTTCCACTTTATCAAACACCCTGAGTACTTGCGCCTGGGTGCTAAGCTTCTCTTCAGGGAGGGTGTCACCAAAGGCATCGGCCATGTCACCTGCCTGCTGCCCCCTTCCCAGAATCACAACCAGAACCAGAACCACGACCAGAACCTGCAGGATTATTAGGAATGGTAAATGGTAAATGGACTGATTCTTATATAGTGCTTTTCTACTCTCCCGGAGTACTCAAAGCGCTCTATACAACAGGAATTGCTCCTTCATCAAACAGACCGATATTGAGGCGGTGAGAATGATGACTGCTTGGGGAACATAGGTCTCTGATCAAATTTAGCCATGCACATCATGTTGGAGTCCCACCTGTCTTGGATCTATGTTTCTGTCCTCATCCGTTCCTGCGGCGATGTCAGAAAGGCTGTTTTCCAACAAACATTCATATCTTGAGCTAAAGCTGGATGACCATAGTAGACTTAAGCCTGAAGATTCATTTGAAGTTTTGCCACAGATTGATTAAAAGGTTCCTTTTTATCATTGCAGCTGTCATTGGAAGATAGCAGGATTATTTTAAAAGCAAGAATAGTGCTTACTCATCTTTGATGTGGAGTAAAGGTGTAATTCTGTTTCTCTTGATGCGCAGGACGGATTGACCTCGCTCTTCGTACTGTCTCAGAGACATTGCACGCTTAGACTCATCAGGAAATTTGGTGAGGGAAGATTATATTTAGCACATACCTTATTTTCATTAGTCTTAGGTGGCTTCCTTTCTAGGGATTCTGCTTATGACATCAAACATTTTAGACCCTTGCCGTGGTTTTTTCATGGTTTAGCTATTGACTGGGGTGTTTTTCACAAAGCATTGGAGGAGTCACGTGACATTATCTGACAACATCGGTGGGCAAACTAGTAATTTGTGATTTCAAATTATTACCAGAAGTGTGTAACTTTATTAGCAGCATCCTCCTGAAATGCGCCAACAACATTGAGAGTAACATCTTCCTCTCTGCCCCTTAATGCTCGCTGGTCACTATGGTAATGTGTAAATATTTCTTTCAAAATAAGACACACAACTACAACAAGGGAAAAGACCCAGTTAACCGAGTAAATGATAGAAAACCCTGAAAACCATAAATTTCACACCCGAGCCTCAACTCTAGCGGCCCGGTACCAAACGACTCAGAACCGCTGTTTTCCAACAAACATTCATATCTTGATTTAAAGCTGGATGGCCATAGTGGACTTAAGTAGTTAATTAATTTGATGTTTTGCCACAGATTGGGGGTTGGGGACCGCTGGACTAATTAGTGCAATGATTGATCTATATGTATTGAATGATTGACTAAGATGTTTGGGTGATTCAAAAAAAATTTTGGTCTCTTAATTTAAGATCACATTTTACTAGTTTGTGTTCACAACTGCAAAAACATATTTGTCACCTACTCGGTGCCACATACACCACAGTGGTTTTTAGATTTCATTTTGGGGGGGTGGGTTGTAAAATACTAATAATTAGACATATTTCTGCAGGACGACCAGGTGATTGGCATTACAGTTATTTTTTGAGGATGATTTCTGAATGTTGGATGAAATATATATTTCGTCCGGAGTTAAGCTGTTAGCTAAATGCATCACTGTGTTCCAAGAGTGTGACAGGTTCCTTTTCCCTCCAAAAGATGATTTGTTTTTGTAGAAGAAACTTTGATTTTCTACTGTTTGCAGCTTGTTGGCATTAAATTCTTAACCATCAAATCCTGTACATTCAGTATCTGCATTTACGAATGACAGAAATATTTGCTATTAGGTTTCCAGTTTGTTGCAACTCTCCATTCATATTTGTTGGCTGTATTAGAAGTTTGTAGATTTTATGTGCCAGGCAGCTTTTGCAGCTAAACCTAACCTAACCTGCATGCCCTTTGAGTAATTAAAAAAACAAAACAAATGCACATTTCAAGTATAACACACATGTGGTGGAGTGTTTATGCAGGTAAACTTCATTTTTCTGGGGTTCTGTGCAGTTGTAAAGCTAAATATTGAATGTACTTTCCTTGATCCTGTGTAGCATTTCAGTCTGTTTACTGTTTAATAGAGTGATGGTTGATTTCTCACTTTGTATTTTGATTCTGCATGTTGGAGACTACCAGTTCTGCAGTACAGTGTAACATGGAGGTGGTGCTGAAAGGTGTGAGATGCTAAAGCTAAACATTTAAATGTTAAGGGGTGAATTTATTAGTTTTTCCTGACTGTCCCTTTTAGTGAGAAATAAAAAAGTAACAGTAAGAAATGCAAATTCTGCTTTCATCAATTTGCAACTTTAACACAGAGGAAGTTTGTTTTAGACATCTTATTATGAAAAATGGTTTTGTTCTCCATCTTCTCAGCTTTTCTGAGTTTAGTACCGGTACTGGAAGCATGAGGAAATGGCTGTCACTCTCAAGTGTTTTTAAAAAAATCTTCCATAACCAGAGGTGTGGACTCAAGTCACATGACTTGGACTCGAGTCAGACTCGAGTCATTAATTTTATGACTTTAGACTTGACTTGAAAAAAGGTTGTAAGACTTGTGACTTGACTTGGACTTTTACACCAGTGACTTGGGACTTGAATTGGACTGGAACCTGTTTACTTGAAAAGACTTGATATTTTACCCAAATCTAAAATTTAACATACATATTATATAAAAAGTGCGGACCATTAATTCACTTTATTCATTCATTCATTCTTACCACACTCCGTATGTATGTGAGCGTGAGCTGTAGCACAGCCAATCAAATTAACCAGATTTGAAAAAAACAAGAACAAAAACGCTCGAGCCAAAAATGCTTCCAAGAGTAATTTCTTTCGGGTACATAAACTACGAAGTAGTCAACAAAAAACGAAATGCAATATGCAAAACATGCAAGAAGAGAATCACAGACGGAGATGGAACAACTTCCAACTTTGTCCGACATTTGAAGTTGCATAAAGAACGGTAGGTGGTGCTTCTTTTTTCTTTTCTTTTTTTGCTACGATGAGACAGCTGACTTAGCTAACTTCATCTTATTAGCAAATATTCTTCGGGCTACGTTGATGATACTGTTTGGCTTTAACAGGTATGATATGTTTGTCATGCTATTTTAAATCCGGTCCTGCAAGCGCATCCAAGAATAACATGCAACTTGTTAGCTCAGAATTGTCGGTGAATGGTGAGCAGGGTCCGTTTCAGAAAGTGGGTTCTGTAGCTGTACTCAGTCTCTCTCCGTCTCCTCCCCATCATTAACCCCGTAGATTTAACCCAGTTTAGACTGACAAATATTTATTTTACCATCACATCACAATTCAAAATCACTGTGTTTAATTTGCAATTAGTGTATGGTCGTGTTTAACTTTTGCATGTCTGAGCCAGGGAAAAAATTTTTTTTTGGTTAGAAAATCTGGCCCACCTTAGTGTGTAATTGAGTAGTCCTGCTATACATGGCCTTTTTCTTCTGTCATTTATGTCAATACATCAAATAAAATACTTTGATCTTATATTATTAGCTGTTGTTTATTTGCAAAGGTTATTCTCAACAGGGATGCTAGACAAAAACGGCGTTTTCTACAGACAGCCTAGCATAGCTCTCCACTTGCCAGTGAAAAAAGAAAAAGAAAAACACCCCTTCCCTATTGGTGTTAGAGTTTACCATGTCAGCCAATCAAAAAAATGATAAGGCAACATGTGACATTTGGTTGTTTAGGGAGAAGGGGAAGTTTTTAGGAGTGACACCCGCGACAGAAAGCGGGCGAGCGAAAGAAAGAGAGAGAGAGTTTTCATATGTGAGACATTAGTGACGTTTAGCGTGTTTGGAGGCTATAGTTAGTTTGTTGTGTAGTTATTGTTTTGTATTGTGTGTCGGTTAGACTGCTGAATTTCATATTTGATCTAAAAAAGCTGTCAAAGGCAGATTCCAGTGTAAACGCTGTCTCCACATAGAAAACTGGACTGTTGCACGTCCAGTTGTCAGACCTGCAGGGTTTAGGCCTGTGCTGTTCTCCTCTGTCTTATACTGAACACAAACTACATTTTTTGGACTGGCACAAATAATTTGTGTGCCTTCTTATTTGATGCAGCACACCTGATTGTTCTGTAAATAGATTTAAATGGTTATATAAAAAACGCCTGAGGCCTTGGCTGCATTTTTAGGTAAATAGTACCATATAACTTTGTTGTTTGCAAAACTTGTGCATAATTTTTAGAAATGTACAATTTCTATTTGCATTTCAAGTTATGAAAATGATTCGTTAAACATGTAAAAAAATATAACTTTTTTCTACTCGGATTCTGAATTTTTTGTCTGAATTTAGATCAACTGTGCTAATATAGTATACCAAAATGAAAAAAATAACTCAAATTTCAGATATTTGAGGTTGTGCTGTAAATAATGATACCAAACAAGGCAAGAAAAACATATTTTAAAAGTGAAATATAGAAGTAAAATCAAAAGTAGTCAAGAACGGCCAATTATACCCGGGACCCCAGAGGGTTAAAAAAAAGACTTGAAACGACTTGAAATTCAAAGTTTCGGACTTGGGACTTGACTTGAAAGTTGTCTGTCTTGACTTGCGACTTGACTCTGACTTGCTTGACTTTACTTGAGACTTGACTTGTGACTTGAGGATAAAGACTTGGGACTTACTTGAGACTTGCAAAACAATGACTTGGTCCCACCTCTGTCCATAACATTTCCATATCATGGTAGTCTTTTGCATTTGTTTCTCCCATCAGGACTTGGGAACTTCAAATCCATATACAGCACAGATGTTTCTGTAGACTGTCCTAGCAACTTGGTTGTGCCTCTAACTGCATGCAGTCCCAGCTTGCATCTTACATCCTGTTACTACAGTGTTCAGCATAAATGAGTACACCCCACTACATTTGTCAGAAAACCTTTAGTTTCCTTTCAGAATCAACATTTTCTATGAGATACTCTACTACAAAATACTCCCATAACTGTGGGCCATTGATTGCAAACAAGATTTGGTAATTTGCACACACAAAAAAGTGATTTTTGTAACAAATTCATTCAAGCCCATGTCGCAAAAATGAGTACACCCCAATTTTATTCTTAGGAGAAAAGCCACACTTAAGACTACAAAATTCGAATTAACAGGCATTCAACCACAGGTGAGTCTAATGATTCATTTAAGAGGTGTCCAGCAGACAGGTGACAGTAGTAATATACCTATACTTTTTTGCCGCCCCCCCCCCGCATCCCCTCACCCCCTCACCCCCTCCCCTATCCCCCTGCGCGTTCATGTGAGGGCATGTGCGCGGGAACGGACTTTGCACGTGCTTGTGAGTTCAGGGGTCATATGTGTTTAATAGCGTTTTATTTAATGAAACCATTATGTGTTTTAATTGAGCTGTTTTAAAGGATTGTATAGGTCTCAGAGTTCTGTTATTTAGACATAGATGATTTAATTTAACTACTTTAGGGGTATTTTGCTTTTCTTTAGTGCTCTGAAACACACAGAGGCTAATAGTTTTAAACAGAAAGTTTTTCCACCTTCTAAAAAACACATATTCACACATAGCCACACTATCACTGTAACAACCCCCAATGTTCCTTTAATGCAGATAGTCCTATAATTATCTACTAGTCACAAACACACATAGATGATTTAACTTTTTTAGGAGCATTTTACTTTTCTTTAGCGCTCTGAAAGACACAGAGGCTAATAGTTTTTAAACAGAATACCACAAACAGCAGGTATTCCTTTAGAAATAAACAGGGATACTTCTAAAACTACATATTCTTAACTCTGCAACAGTTAGACAGAGGGGGGCTTACAGTTAGACCCCTACAGTCAGCAGAAGAGGTCATCCTTATCAAGAGCATCTCAACTGTACTTCCATAGTTTTCATTACAAACAGGGTCCTCTATCTTATCATGTCAGAGGGCAACTGAAACCAGGTCCAACAGAGCCACCAAAGGTTTTTCACCTTTTATCTTTCCATTACACTTTCTACTGACCAACCGATCCTCCAAACAGGTTTCACCTTTTGCTTACACCCCACACCTTTATCTCTGCATCTCAGAGGACAACTGAAACCAAGGCCAACCCCCTGGGGTGGTAATGACACCTCCTAGTGGGCTGGTCCAATACATATAAAACGGACTCTTTCACCATTTGGAACATCAACAGCGCAACCTAAAGAACACCTCTAACTAAGGAGTGCAGGATGACATCTGTATCAACCATGACGAGCAGCCAGGACATCGCCCAAGCCACAGCCACTCTAGGTACGTCTACAGGCGTATGCCGGGGCCCTCATCGCAAAAAGCAACGCTGTGAAAATGTCGTAGATGGGACTGAATTTAAGTTAGAATATCGAGGCAGTAATGGGTATGTGTATACCATTAAATATACCAATGGAGCAGTTATACTTCGTGTAGATTGTGGTGAAGGAGTCTTTTGGGGGGAGTCACAACGCTGTTATGATCCAGTGTTGTTTGTTTTGTGTTACTCCTCCCACCAGAGGATGGCTGTGGGTTTTCTTCCCCTTTTTCTCTTAGGAGGTGGACACCTGGGCGTGCCTGCTGGGTATCTGGGTGGAGTCTGTGCCTATCCTCGGATTGGATAATTGGTTGATCACCTCCAGCACTTAACTACCGGATGACAGCCACCTGGCCCCCCTCTCTCCTAACATCCACCGTTCAACCAAGAACCTGTTTGTTGATTTTCGTTGCAGTGTAGAGTTTCTTTGACAAAGTGATTAGCCAGTATAGCCTCGTGTGTGTGTCTGGCGTTATTATGTCAATTTTGTAAATAGCTGTAAATAGATTTGTCAAGTAGCGATCGTACTTTTTTTGTTCACCTTGTATATATCCTTCACTGCAGCAGCCTAGTAGGGGTGAGAAGCCATTTTTGTTGATTACGTTTTCTCCTGTTTTTCATTTAGGAAGTTAGGTAAGTGAATTGTCTTTTGTTTGGTTTTCATTTTTGTGTAGGGAAGCGTAGGGACCATTAAGGAGTTTTGTTTGTTATTTTTGGCACTGCTCACTGCTGAAGAAAATAAATGGCTGCTTAGCACTTAAAAGGATATTGTTGTTTGTGTATTTGC
Organism: Oreochromis niloticus; assembly: GCF_001858045.2. Classification (NCBI taxonomy): domain Eukaryota; kingdom Metazoa; phylum Chordata; class Actinopteri; order Cichliformes; family Cichlidae; genus Oreochromis; species Oreochromis niloticus. The sequence continues at coordinate 441,301 of NC_031971.2, forward strand.
TTGGGTGGTGTGTGAGTGGGCCAGCGTCTTGTTGCGTTCATACTCGCCTAGACTAAGAACGTAACAACGCATGTCTACTAGAAACTGGAAACTCTTTCGCACTGTTGTTTGTGCGGACTTGGACAATGTGGGCTTCCCAGAGATGCTGTATGTTTCCCAGTGGAACAGTCCAACAGGCCCAGAGCTTTACAGGGTCGAGGCTGATCGTTTTAACCGTAGCCCCGATGACTTTATTTTTCTCAGTGTATGTGATGACAGGGAAAGTTTTATAGCTGCCAGAGGGGTTGAAAACTGGAGGTTAAATCCTTACCCTCTGAGCATAGAAGAGCGCACTACATGGTTTAAGGATATGTTTTTTGTACAGTGGTGCGACTGGAGAGCTATGCTGCGTATGTTTAGCCAGGTTGACGACACCATCAAGAGAGATAGTCTCAACACTGCGTACGAGGGTATTAGAAAACGCCTTGTTTTTGATGATTTTGCGACTTGCCCGAAGACTGGCTTGCCTTCTACCCTGTGCAAACCTAAAATCATAAGGCTGTCCGACAACTAAATAAACCAAATGGTAGGTTAAATGTGTGTGTGTGTGTGTGTGTGTGTGTGTGTGTGTGTGTGTGTGTGTGTGTATCTATGCAACAAAATATAACATTTTTTTAATTTTTTTTATTGTTCTCATTTTTTCAGAGGGAGACATGCAACTGTGGGACCTCACAGACACACCAGACTCCCCGCCCCCATCGCTGTTAATCCAGACCCCACCACCTCCTCCCCCCACTCCACAGCTGCTGCAGGATCCTACAGGATCGGGGCTGTGTGAGGAAACCATAATCGACATCAAGCTTGCAACCCACCACCTGGTGATGTTGGCGCTAATTGACTTTCTACAGGATACATGCTACGGATGTCAAACAGCTCATCCCAGTCAGGTGCAACACAGTTGCTTGCACGAATTGTCCGAGTATTTCTTTGACACCTACTATGACGATGTGATGATAAGGCTCAAGACAGACCGATTCATCCCTGCCATTCGCCTGTTTGTACGCTCGTACACAGTCGATGGGACTGGAACACAATTCAGCAGGATTGCTGAACACACCATGACTGAACTGAGATCATCACAACATATAGTATGCGCAATTAACGACAATATTGCACAGCTGCTAGAAGCAAGTCATTATGCCCGTCGTGTTAAACCAGCCATGCTTCGCATGATTGGTAAAACTGGGTTGGGAGACACCTGGTTTAATGTATGCTGTTCAGTATTCATTGTCTGTGTGAATGAAATAAAAAGACATGTTAACACCAACATCTTTATCATTTTTGTCTTGTGTGCATCATGGAAAACACCTTGTATAAAATTTATCATGATCCGGCCCACCCTGCTGGTTTGGCCAGTTTAAATAAGCTCCGTATAGCTACTGCCGAGGCAACAGGTGTAAAACCCTCATTATCTCAGGTAAAACATTATTTAGAACGAGATGACACTTACACACTCCATAAACCAGTTAGGATCCACTTTCCCAGAAATAGGGTATTGGTTAATGGAATCGACAAACAGTTTCAAGCCGATCTGGTTGATATGTCTGAATACATGACAGATAATGATAATGTTAGATACCTACTAACATGTATAGATGTATTCTCAAAATATGCATGGGTTAGATGTCTCACAACCAGTGTTGGGCAAGTTACTTTGAAAAAGTAATTCAATTATAGTTACTAGTTACTTCTTCAAAAAAGTAACTGAGTTAGTAACTGAGTTACAGTATTCTAAAAGTAATTAATTACTTGAAAAGTAACTATTGTGTTACTTTAAAAAAAAAAGTTTAACCCTCTGGGGTCCAGGGTATAATTGGCCATTTTTTTACTACTTTTGATTTTCCCTCCACATTTTACCTTTAAAAACTATTTACTTTGCCTTGTTTGGTATCATTCTTTTTAGCACAACCTCACGTGTCTGAATTTACAGTTATGTTTTCATTTTGACATACTGTATTAACACAATTGATCTAAAATCAGACAAACAACAACAACAGTGCGCCCCAGGGTGGCTGTGGCTACAACGTAGCTTGCCCTCACCAGTGTGTGAATGTGTGCGTGAATGGGTGAATGACTGGATATGTAAAGCGCTTTGGGGTCCTTAGGGACCAGAAAAGCGCTATATAAATACAGGCCATTTACCATAAAATCAGAGTAGAAAAAGTTATATTTTTACTGTAACAACCACAAATATGTTTAATGAATCATATTTCATAACTTCAAATGCAAATATTAATTGTCAATTTTAAAATCCTATGCACAAGTTTTGCAAACAACAAAGTTTTCTACCTTTTACCCTTTTTTTAAATAACCATTTCAAACTATTTACAGAACAATCAGCTGTTCTGCATTCAATAAGATGCCACACAAATTATTTGTGCCACTCCAAAAAAATAATTTCTGTCCACTATAAAGGAGAATATCACAGCCTGATACCTGCAAGTCTGACAGCAGCAGGTGTATCACTCCTGTTTCTACCTGGAGACAGCAGTCACCTCATTGTTCTGACACACAACACAAAACTATCCACAACACTACACACTAACTACACAAGACAACACATTAACTACATACCCCAAACACGCTAAACGTCACAAATCTCACATCTCAAAACTCGCTCTTTCTCTTTTTCTGCTCTCTCTCTCTCTCTCTCTGTCACTCCTAAAACTTCCCCTGTTTTTTGTTCTTTTGCTCATAAGCAGAGTGCTTCCTAGCGCTAACGTGGCGAAACTATTGAGGAAAAAACACCGCGTATATATTGTTTATCATGACTCTGGTTTTACGTGGTCTATCAACACAATTTATAAACTGGTATATATCACTGTGTTGCTTCGTCTTTAAGTGGTCATGTGATTGGCTTACCACGACTACTTTATTCTTCCTCAGTCAAACAGCAGCACTCATGCGACTGTTTTGCCCCCTTAGCTCCAGGTGTTGTGCTAGACAGTGATCGTGATTGCCCTCCGCGGGAGCGCGCAGCTGCTTAAAGCTGTAGCGTCCAGATTACTTACGTAGTCAGCTACTTCCGTGCAACTGATATAAGATACGGTAAGCTGAACACAGCTTCAACCGTCTGTTTGTTGAAAAATAGTAACGGACCGCGTTTCCTTGTTAGTAACTGTAACGGTGTTGTAACGATAGGAATAGTAATTAGTTAGATTACTCGTTACTGAAAAAAGTAACGCCGTTAGTAACGCCGTTATTCCCATCACTGCTCACAACCAAGACGGGCCCAGCCGTAGCAGCCGCATTTGAGGATATACTTGCTGAGGGAAGGATCCCTATGAAACTACAAACAGATGAAGGCAAAGAGTTTTATAATACAACCTTTAAACAGCTAATGAAGCGATATAACATCAAACATTTCTCAACAGCTAGTGAGGTTAAATCTAGTATTGTTGAAAGATTCAACCGCAGCTTCAAGGGTAGAATGTGGAAGTACTTAACATCCGTCAACTCAAGGAGATATGTACATGCCATCCCCGAGCTCACTCAGGCATATAATAATGCTTATCACAGGTCTATCCAAATGGCTCCGGCTGAGGTAAATAAGGATAATGAGAAGCTGGTCTTTAACACCCTGTACAAAACCAAACCTCAGAGGAACGTGCATTTTAAATTTAATGTTGGCGACACCATACGAATATCAAAACTGAGAGGAGTGAATAAACAGGTGGAGTGGTCTTTATCAAAAGTGGAAGTTGCATCTGTGGCTAAACCACTGTACCCAAAAACTTTAAAAATCTACTGTGTGTGAGGCTGTTTAAGTAAAGCTTGCCCTTCACACCCGCGTGTAACAAACCATTTGTTGGGGGTTGTGGATTTGACACCTCAGCATTGTGAAAGTGGGGAAACATGTTTGTGGCTGAGCATAAGATTTCTGCTTACAACTTAGAATCTCAGTTCTAAATGAAATTCAAATCTTTTTTGTTTTTTTAAGTGTGGCTAATGTATTATTTGACTTCTAAGGCATACACACACACACACACACACACACACACAAGAACAACAACAACACAGAGAAGAAGAAGAGGGGGTAGTTTTACTATGCATCATAAAAACGCAATCATGCATCTTCCAACTGTATCTTTCTGTTCTGGCTTTAGAATCATTGGTTGTTTACTGATCCGTACTTTGGGAGTCAGACTGTTGTGATACTGGGGAGAAAAGGGTAAGGTTTGATAGACTAAACCATTACACACAAAACTTCAAAAACCTAAAGAGTGTGTGAGACTGCTAGCTGTGTGGTTCAGCAATAAACTTATCTACAAATGTGTTAGTAAAGAGTGATGTGTACTTCTGTCACATTAAGCAACGGTTTAACAAATTTCACTGCAAATTATAAAAGGAATCTGAATTTTAATAGAACATAGTAGTGATGGATTAAGTGCAGGAAACACTAGTATAAGGTGTCTATGGAACAAATCTCCTTCAGCGTTCAAAATGACCAAAGTGAGGACTACAAGCGTTTCTCTCAGTTGGTTGTGTTTAGGGAAAAAGCAGCTAAATACACTGAGACTGCTCCACATTGTTAGCAAGTTAACTCTGGATATCTGTGGGTTTGTCAAACTTGGAGTGAACAAAAGCAGAAAAACAGTAAAAGATGCAGACGGTGAAAGTCTGGTTTATTTCATGAACACAATGAGCAAAGTAAATACATGATAAATAGATACACATAACACGACCTGTGAGAAGTAAAACTCATCGTCTTACCACATGTTATATTCTGTAAACTTAAAATAAACCACAGAAATTAGAGTTTAGTGTTTTAAAGTCATCTATTAAAAACATGAGTCAACATTACTGAAGTGACACTTTAACGATGCTTCATATCAGAGTGTTTATGATGATAAAACATGTTCTCTCATTAGTAGATGTCTGCGCTGTCACTTGTCATGAAAATGTCCAGAGCCAGGGTTCAGCTTCCTCTTCAATTACCATTGATCATTAATAGGGCCCGCAAAAGATTTGTTACATTATGCCCATAAACAACATGCTTTTTTAGAAATCATTGTGACACAAAATATTTAGATTCTTGTTTCACAATGTGCATGAACTCAAAATCTTTAGTTTCATATTTATAAAGTATCGCAAATAATACATTTATACCATTGTATGAGCTACACTTCTTGTAAAAAATGATTGGAAATGCGTTTGAAAAAGCTCCTGCTGTGACCTTCCTTCTGTGAGGGCGCACACACACACACACACACACACACACACACACACACACACACAGAGAGAGAGAGAGAGAGAGAGAGAGAGAGATCATTAATACAAAGGATTGGAGTCGGTTTTGGATTTTCACTTGTTGTTGGCTTTAATATGAACAGTCACATAAAATTCATTCCAATTTTTGGCCTTTGCTTCAATTAGGATGTTTCTTTAAATCTACAACACCTTCCTTTTCAAAAAGTTTACTGACATAGTAAAGAAGTAGCTAGGGAACTAGTATGAGCAACAATAGCTTAAGGACACTATGTCCAATAAAGAGGAATTCATCATCTGCAGTTCGTCAAAAAGTGCCATATTAAAAACAATTCAGCAGACCCTCAGAGTGCGGATACAAACTGTTTTCAGCTGTAGAGGTAGAGGTACAGTTTATGCACTTATCAAACATACAGTTTAGAGGCTTGCATTAGAGTGCTTTGGTGCTTGGGCATCTTTTATTTAGCATGGTTGTACCATTGTGAATGTAGCTATATAAATAAATACGCTCAAGAGTCTATCGTATGTTTGTCATGCAACTAAAAATTCGAAAATATATTTTTTAATCAGTAACTTTGCAAATTTAGAGGATTTGTTTTCGGACAACATATGTGTCACATTTTAAACAGGGTTTGAATAATCAGCACTGACATACAGACATTTATGCACTGGGTATAACAGACATGCTTACCGTGTGAAAGGCCCACCGATGTCTTGGAGCAGAGAAACATGCTGTATTGTTGCTTTTCTCTGTTGTATAAGCAGCGCCCGTAGGTCAGAAACGCTGTGTGCGGGTAGCAAAGGCAGCTCCAACGCACATCCAGGCATCCGTGTGAAAGAAAGGTGTCGCTGCAGCAAGGCTGTCAGGATAGTCAGGCTTTTATTTATATTTGCATTCTGGTGCGTTAAAACTAGCAGCCTCTGTGTCCCGCTTGGATCATCATTCCGAAAATTCAGATATTTAAATAAAATGGTGAAATGGCTAGTGATGAGGAAAAGAACATGTGGGTTTTTTTTGTTTTTTTAGAAGTATCACAGTTTATTTCTAAAGGAATACCTGTTGTTTGTGGTATTCTGTTTAAAAACTATTAGCCTCTGTGTGTTTCAGAGCGCTAAAGAATATGAAATGCTCCTAATGCAGTTAAATCATCTATGTGTAATCAACAAGTCTTATTGTTACAGGGTGTTTGTGACTAGTACAGGGTGGGCCATTTATATGGATACACCGTAATAAAATGGGAATGGTTGGTGATATTAAAGTCCTGTTTGTGGCACATTAGTATATGTGAGGGGGCAAACTCCTCAAGATGGGTGGTGACCATGGTGGCCATTTAGAAGTCGGCCATCTTGGATACAGCTTTTGTTTTTTTCAATAGGAAGAGGGCCTTGTGACACATCAAACTTATTGGTAATGTCACAAGAAAAACAATGGTGTGCTTGGTTTCAATGTAACTTTATTCTTTCATGAAGTCATGAAGACTACTGGGATTCTATACTCTATACTCTGGAGTGATGAGACAAAGATCACTGTTTTCGGAACTAATGGTTTCAAAACTGTATGGCGTCGTAAAGGTGAGCATTTCAACGAGAAATGCATGGTGCCTACAGTGAAACATGGCGGTGGCAGTGTCCTTATGTGGGGCTGCGTGAGTGCTGCTGGTGTTGGAGAGCCACATTTCATTGATGGTATCATGAACTCAACAATGTACTGCTCTGTACTGAAGGAGAAGATGCTACCATCACTCCGTTCACTTGGTCGTCGTGCAATTTTTCCAATAAGACAATGATCCAAAACACACATCTAAAGCTACTGCTGCATTTCTGAAGAAGAACAGGGTGAAGGTGATTGAATGGCCAAGTATGTCTCCTGATATGAGCCCAATCGAACACCTGTGGGGAATTCTGAAGTGACAAGTTGAGCATCACTCTCCATCCAGCATCCAGGCTCTAAAAGAGCTTATTCTTGAAGAATGGAAAAAGATAGATGTTGCAATATGTTGCCAACTTGTTCCTTCCATGCCTAGAAGACTTTGTGCTGTCCTTGAAAATCACGGTGGTCATACAAAATACTAGATGTAGTAGTTTTTGTGTATTTGTTCAAAATGCCGGGTGTATTCATTTTTGCTTCAACCAATTTGAGTAAAACTGAAGATTTTGTGATCTAAGTTATATTATTAACCTTAAGTTCATGTTATGGAGTTAAACAAGTGTTCAGTAAAACTTTTTTGGAAATTTTGGAAATTCTTGTTTTGTTCATTGAGCTACTGATTAAATTTGTACTTTTTAAAGGGGGTGTACTCATTTATGCTGAGCACTGTATGTGATAGATATTCTCCAGTGCTCGCCTGCAGTCTGTACCATGGGTGCACACACTTTTTCAGCATGCGAGCTACTTGTAAAATGACCAAGTCAAAATGATCTACCTACTATAAAAATGCAAAATATAGATTTATTTATAAACATATTGTGTATTCTTTATTTGTTCAATATATGTTGATGTACCTTGCATAACTGTATGAACCCATATTGCACAATACAACTCTGCAGGTTTATGTCATTACATTACTGTGATGACTTGCACTGAATGGAATCAGACAGGGATGCATAGTCTGGACAGTAGCTGCTGATAGCCAGCCTCAAGCACACCATCAGTCATTTGGAGGGGTCATTCATGGTGGATAATAAATAAATAATATAAATATGATAAATGATAAATAAATAATCTTAATAGCTCCTGTTTTGCATCCATATCAGTATCCGAATAAAAATGCACAACTGGGCTGTGTCACTCACATATGTAGACTCGTCCAATTGCAGTGAGAAACACTCGCAGTTCGCAATATCCTTCCTTCTTACTTGGTCCAAAGCCCCCACTCATTTTTATATCTGTTCCTGAATTTAGAAGAAATAAAGCGGAGGCTAACTAGGCAACTCAGTAGCTTGCTAGAGTTTTGCAGCACTTTAGTGCATGCGTGGTTACCAATGTGTCAGAAAAGGTCAGATATCAGACTGGGTGCCCTGCAGTGGCGGTCCTAGCCTGTTTGGCGCCCTGGGCGAACACTCCCTCTGGCGCCCCCCCCCCCCCCCACACACACTTTTGCTCGTTTCTCCTCCGCTTCTTTTCTCTTTTTTCTAAACTGAGCACCTGATGGCTTTGAACTTTTCTTGTCCATCTTCCACTGGTTTTAATTTTGCACGCCAGTATGAACACCCATCCCTCAACCAGAGGATCACCACAACATAACCTAATAGACCTACACCTTAGTTCACAGATTAACTTTGTCTAGGGTGTATTTCTGGGATTTCACACAACCCAGGATTCAAATCATGAATACATAATGGGCTTGGATTTACAACATTATGAATGAAATGTGCTCTATTTGGAAGCAGCAGGTCTCCCTCCCCTTTCGACGGGTTATGTGTGAGACTTTAAATCATCAAACTGTAAATTATAAATTTTAAATTGTTATTGATCCCTTTACCCCGAGTCCTAAAGTGTATATTTATTTTCTTACTCTACTATATTTATTGTTCGTTTATTTGCACTGCTGTAACTGGAGCCTCGTCGTCTCATCTCTCTATATACTGGACTGTATGACAATAAAGTTTACTTTGACTTCAGCAGCGCGCAGGCGTACCGAGGGCTCTCGCACTCAGTTTTCGCGTATAGAATTTCGAAAAAACATCGGTGCAAATTATAAGTCTGTATCACAATGTCCGGTGTTTTCGTGTTTGTTGTTTTGTTTTTATTTTGTTTTATTTTGCGAGTTGGTTATTAGATGCTGCTCCAGCCAGCCAGAGAATCCCCCGCCGCCTCGCCCTCTCCTCCCTGTGCTGCAAGCAGCAGGCGCACCTCGCAAACGGAGGGCGCCCTTACTCCCAGCAAATGGGCGATAGAAAACCGATTGGTGCCTATGACATTCCCAATATGCGCTGGCTGCCGTCGGGGCAGCATGAGTACGAGCATTTTTTTTTAATTTTTTTTTTTGCCGATGCCCGTGATGCCGCCCCCCATCACGATGCCGCCCCGGGCAACCGCCCGTGTCGCCCGTATCTAAAACCGCTACTGGTGCCCTGTATATAAATCAAGTAACAAATTTCATAGTGAGCATGGATGATAGGCTGACATCTAATTTTTTAATGCCATGCAATTGCGATCGACTGGTAGATGGCGATCGACATACTAGGCACCCTTGGTCTACACCTTGGGTCTTGTTAGCTATGGTAGACTCCTGCCTCTATTGCTATAGTGTTTAGGGCCTGTTCTTGTGTTGTGAGCAAGGTTATTATCGTTAACGAAAACTAACGAAATAACGAAAACTAGAAGTGAAAAAACATTTTCGTTAACGGAAATAAAAATAAAAACAAAAAAAGGAAAACTAACTAAAACTGTAATGAGTGTTCACAAAACTAACTAAAATTAACTGAATTTATAGCAAAAATGCGTTTAGTTTTCGTTGATGTGTGCGTGTCATACAATAGTCAAGGGTAAAAAAGAAGTTTAGTTTCCAGGTTTTTTTCTTGCTGTGTCTCATTACGCCAGCAGGCGGCAAGTACGTTAGTCGAGTCGTCTGTGTTGGTGCTCCGTCCACGCGCAGAATCATGTCAGGAAAAGTCTGGAGAAAGCGCCAGAGTCCAATTTGGGATTACTTTGAATATGACTGTGTTTTGGATAAAGCAAGTGTCTTGTAGTGGAAAGAGACAAATTATGAGGGACATTTCTAAAGGGAAAAAAATCCCACAAACCTTAAAGTGCACTTGAAAAGCTCACACAAGAAGGCTAACCTAGCCTAGCTTACCTGGAGAAGGTAAGGGAGCACGCCCAACCCTCATCCCCAGAAACAGAAGCTAACCCCAGGCAAGGCAGCGTGATGCATCCCGAGACAACAGGACTGGGATATCTACATAACTGTGTGAGTCAATTGCCTTAACACCCGGTGCTGCAAGAGTTAATAGTCTCATTGGGGCCAAGATATACATTTTATAGTTGCCTGGTATCAAACTGTTGTTCATCTGCCTTTATTTATTTAAAGAACCCATAGGTGGGAATGTGAGTTGTCTCTGCGTGTTAGCCCTGCGACAGACAGGCGACCTGTCCAGGGTGCAGGGTATGGTAGCTGGAATAGCAACATACCCAAGGATAAGCAGAAGAGAATGACTGATATGATGAAACTGGGATTTTGTTACACTTTATTGCAAACACAACTAAAACTATAACTGAAACTAATCAAAACTAAACTGAAACTAAGGATTTTCAGCAAACAATTGGTAAAAACTAATTAAAACTAATATAAAATTGAAAATCTGAAGTCAAAACGAAATAAAAATAAAAACTAATGAAAACTGCAAAATTATTAAAACCCTGGTTGTGAGTGATGATCAGAGCCTCTGTGCTTTGCTTTAAGATGGCCTTATCTAGTCAAAGCTAGGATTTCTTTTTGCCAGCTAGTTCCTCTGTCTAATGGTACATCCCATTCACGGTCTTGGTCGTCCATGATATTGGGTCCATCAGGTGCACACAATTGTTTTCCACTGTGCAATTGGCTCTCGAACTCCAGCTTTGAATGAATGAATTATGACGACCTTAATCAGGATTTTTTTCTTAAGTATTTTTATTCATCTTTAGACATGAAACAATGAATAAAAATACTTAAGAAAAAATTGAGGTTATCATAATTCATGCATGACAGGGTTAAATAACAATAATTACAATGAAACACGTCATACATCTATAGTAACATTAAACTTCCAGTTGGTAGCAGGGTATGGAGTGACACATCAGTGTCCAGTGTAGTGGTTTATGTGCAAGTATAGTATACCATCAACACTGACACAAATACAAGAAAACAGCCTTTGAATAGCTGTCCACTGTAGTGACCACTATGCGTGAAAGGGAGTTTTTACATTCCACTGTCACCAAATGCTTGCTCATAGGGGGTTATTTTATTGTTGGGGTTTTTTCCTCTATTATTAGGGTCTTTACCTTACAATATAAAACGCCTTGAGGTGACTGTTGCTGTGACTTAGCACTATATAAATAAAATTTAAATGCTTCTCTCACTCCAACTGGTCACGGCAGATGGCCACCCCTCCCTGACCCTGGTTCTACCGCAACAAAAACTACTACATCTGTCACCAAAGTACTTGGGGTTTTTCTCTGTATGAATCACTGTAGGGTAGAGCTGGGCGATATAAGATTTTTTCATATCACAATATGTTTTTTTCATTTCAGGCGATAACGATATATATCACGATATAAGCCAAATAACTATATTTGTAAGATTTAAATGTGTCGTTGCTCACAAGTAAAATGTGAAATAATCAGCAGCTTGTTTTGATTTAAATATTTATTTCCCATAATAAGTTGTACTTAAGGAACATGAGACTTTTTCAGATAAATAAAGGCAAATATTGCAAACTACACAAAAGGCAGCCGCTAAACAGACTACTAAATTGTCAACTCCACTTAGAAACAAAATATTAATTCTAAAAATAAATCTTAGTTTGTTTTACAGAAGAAAGGACAAAATTGACTAACTTTTGTCAATATCAAATAAACTGAGAACTAAAAGGAAATTCTCAATCTCTCCTTGTTGTATAGCTTAGCTTTTCAAACAGTTTTAACAGTGACTTTAGTCTGACAAAAGCCGAATGACGAATTAGCGCTTTCAGTCAGAGATTGAGCATGCACCGGTTTATTGTATTTCCAGACTTGCTTTCGGCACAATTTACAGTGCGCGCTACTCTGTTTTTTCTCAGACTTGAAATAGCCGAAATACCTTCACACTCCGGCATTGGAACCATCATCTGTTTTTTCTTCGGTAACCTTCGCTCACGCTCTCGGTTGATTTTTCTCTAGTCGGCACACTCATTTCCTCCATTACCAGGGTGGCACGGCGGCTGGCTGCTTCCCAAACAAATACACATGTACGGTTTGGCACTTGTGCTATACGTAACAAGTCACGTGACGTGACGCTGCGGCTGTGATTGGTTCGGCTCTGCGCTACTTAATTTGGATTGGCTGTTCTTTTTTTTTTAAGAGAGCAAGAGAGATGAGGCCTATCGCAATAGTTTAATTTTTCTATCGAGAAAAAGTTATTTCGCAATACATATCGTTATCGTTCTATCGCCCAGCTCTACTGTAGGGTCTATCTTACAATATAAAGCACCTTGAGGCGACTGTTCTTGTGATTTGGCGCTGTATAATTAGAGTAAAATTGAATTGAATTGGTCAGTATTGATTTTGGCTTTCTACATATGTGTTTCATATAGCCTCATGTGGCGGGGCGTGGCTTGCGGTGCTGTGCAAGGAAGGCTGACGCACCTGCATGGCATCCGCAATCATTCCCCGCCGACTTAAATATTGTAATGGGTCATGTGTTTGTGGTTGTTGTGGTTGTTATGTTGAGCTGGCAGCGGGAGAGCTGCAGCTGTGTGTATTGTGGACAGCAACCGTCAAAGTATCAATAAAAAGTATCAAAATGCCACTGGGTCTGCCGTGTATGTTTACACCTCACTTATTGGGTTGGCTGGCTTAGGTATGACTTTTATCATCTCTCACTCCTACTCCGAGATAGGCTTGGGTAGCCTGAGGATCATTACTGGATGCACATGCCCTGGCCAGGATTCAAACCCCCTTGTTCCAAAGACAGTAATGTTGCCACTACATTATTCATAATACCCATAGTGTCTGTCGGAGAGCAACAAGAAATTTGACTGTAATGTACTAGAATGGAAAACTGATACAATGCAAATTTAGTCAAACCCCTAGGAAAATCAAGAGTTTGTAGTGATCTCTCATTTACTTCAGCAATGAACATCCAGTTTCCAGCCTTTGTAACACTTCAAGCACTTTTTTCCTCTGAGTAGTTCTTTATCTCAACCATTACTGTTAAATAGAATTAACTGAACTCTTTCAGTAAAGGAGGCTTCTGTTTCTGAACTGAATTATTTTTTGTTACATTCTTTTTGGTCAAATTACACATTAAGCATATAATGTATGCTTGATTTCTTTATTTCTCTTGATTTCTGGATTTTTGCATATTTCTCCCCCTAAATGTTTTAGATAATTATTACACTAAAGATAACTCAAAAAATAAAGATGATTTAAATTATCAAGGGAAAAAACTGATCCAAACTTACCTTGCTCTATGTGAAAAGAAGTGGCATGCGGTGACTTTTACAAGCAGAAATCATACAAGATACACTGCATCAGATTAAAACACCATTTGTGCTGCACTCTACATGGACATCCTCATGTTTCTGCACTTTTTCCTGGCTGAAGAGCTGTATAATATTAAAACACAGACAGAAAAAAACCCCTAATGGACATAAAACTGTTATTAGAAATATCAAAATAAAAATAATTATTCTATAGAAAATTCCCCTCCGCGAATCGCTACTTTATCATGGTGGAGGGGTTTGTGTGTCCCAGGGATTCCAGGGGCTATGTTGTCGGGGGCTTTTACCCACTGGTAGGGTCTCCCATGACAAACTGGTCCTGGGTAAGGGACCAGACAAAGAGCGATTCAGAAGACCCCTATGAGCAGAACATCAAGGGAACAGTTCACCCTGCCCGAGATAGGGTTACCAGGGCCCCGCCCTGTCGCCAGGCCCTGGAAGGATGCCCAAGGGTGAACGTCTGGTGTCCGGGCTTTAGTCCATGGGGCCCAGGGCTCATCCTCCTGCAGGCCCCCCACCCACAGGATCGGGTAATGGCCTCCAGCTGACACTGGAACGGTGCACAGCCTTGTGTGAAGCGGTGGGAATGAGAATCAGCACCTCTATATCTGAGGCCATGGTCCTCAGCCAGAAAAGGGTGGAATGTCGACTCCAGGTCAGGGAGGTCAAGTGGAGGCGTTTAAATATCTTGGCGTCTTGTTCACGAATGACGGGATAAGGGAGTGGGAGATCAAAAGAGTTATATAGCTGCGGCTGCAGTTATACTTTTTAAATATTCTGTTTTCTGTGAGACTGAAATAAGCACAGCTTTTAGCGACAGTATCCGATTGCAGCCACAAGATTGCTGGATAGATGGATATATTGACCGAGAGGCAAGGAGGTTTATGACAGCGGTGTCTCAGATGAAAGGACAGAGATCAATTTGGTGCTTTTTAATTTTATTTATGTCTATTTTTAGATTTGACAAGCCAAGCACTGCTTCCTGCAGTGCTTGGCTTGTCAAGCAGTGCTTGACAAGTAATTGTGGTTTTTGACAAGCAAAGGAATTGCTTGTCCCGACAGAATGCCATGTGTGAAAGGTGATCCCCCTTCCTTTCATTAAATTACATATTAAGTGTGATTAACCAAATTTTATGAATAGTTGAATTCATTTTTACTGGCCACACTCTGATTACTACCAGACCTTTGAATCAAATAGAACCTGTCTGACAAAGTGAAATAAGCTCAAATATCTCAAATAGTAAAACATCATGCCTTGATATAACAAAAAATCAGCTGAGAAAAAGTAATTGACTAGATTGGATTGGATTACAAAGCCATCTCTAAAGCACTGGGACTCCAGCAAAGGATTGTGAGAGCCACTATGCACAAATGGATTATGCACAAATGCGAACTGCCAAGAAAAGAATTGCATTTTTAAAAAAATCTATTACCTAGTCCTATTACATCTGTTGTAAAACTAATGCAGCATTTCATATAACACCATATCAACAGTCAAACATGGTGGTGGTAATATGGCTGTTTTGCTGCTTGAAGACATGGACGACTTGCTATAAGTAAGTAAGTAAAATTTTATTTATATAGCACATTTCTAGATAAAAGATCACAAAGTGCTTCACAAGGTATAAAACAAAAACAGACAAAAGTTAACAAAATGCAGATATAATTTGGAACCATGAAATCTGAAATGTTTAAGTGTGATAAATATGGAAAAAAGCCCCTGAGAAATCAAGTTGGGGCTAAATCCTTTTCACATTCAATGAAAAATCATGAAACTTTTCCTTTTTTGCATTTATTTTTTAAAATTCAACAACATCTGACATTTTTTTCTCTACTATAAGAACCCAGAGGTTTATTCCCTCGATGCTCTTCTTTCGTGGAAACAGTCCTCTGAAAGAGATACAAGCCGTCTTTTAGGCCAGGCTTCTTTGCCGGGGCTTGATCCTTAGATATAGCTAGGAATGAAAGATAGAGAGTTTCTCATTAAAACACCATTAAGATAACATTAAATACTGAAACGTCAGACTTAAGACTGTTGAGTAACAGGATTATCAAAGCAGTTTTTAAATCTGATTAAAACGTGATTTAAGGCCAACCTGAAGTAGCAACAGATTGGCAGACTAGACAGCTCAATTCCCGCACAGCAGGAAATCATACCGTCTTATCCTTTATTAAATTTTTCTGATATTCTGCGGGGATGCTTTTTTACTTTAACAAGAAAGTTTCAAATGCTGATGTAATGGGACCTTAAACCCAGAAATCTGAACATTTACTTATGAGTAGCTTCAGTCTAAAATGTTTATACAAGTTCTGCTAAATTTTGCATGGCCAGCTCACCCCCAGAAGGTTTCGGGGAATGTATCCCTCATGGTCACCGCATTGTGCCCACCACCACTCCGTTTCCACCTCATCCTCCCGTCTCAGCACTGTCATGCAGTCACCCTCACTGAAGCAAAGCTCATCGTCACGCTGAGGCTCATAGTCCCACAGGGCATACACCACACCATGATTCATCACACCCATCTTCTCCTGGACACCTAAAAAGACAAAAATAGGTTAAAAGTTTAATGAGTCATTGTCCGATATTCTTTAAACTTTTATGTGAAAATGTAATAACCTGAGACATATTTAAACTACTGTAAGTCCATTTGCTGAAACTCTTACACAAGCCTCACAAGTCTAGAAAACTTTTACAACATTGATTTACTTCCTTGATAGAACTGGTCTGAACCAAACCTCCTTAAAATGCATGAACCTATGCAACAGTCATCAAAATCCAGGCAGATCATAACAAGATCCTTATGGCACCCAAAATCTTTTAAATCTCCTAAAGAATTATTAAGGAAATTCCAAACTTGCATGTAATCTGTACAGACACCCAACATACATCAGTAAAACTCTTGGTGCTACAGAACACCCTCAACCCCTTGAAAATTTGTTATGAACTATGAGGCTTATCTCCCTGAACTCCCTTATGTTATGTGAATATGTTAACAGGTTTTGTCTCACCATAGAGGAACTGGGAGCACTGGGCATAGCCATCTTCCATCTCCTCGCACTTGTCAGCAGCTGTCTGCAGGTCACTATATGTTGTGGCAAATACAGCTGCTCCAGACTCGACAAGGAACTTACAGACCTGAACGTTGTTACAGGAGGCAGCACAGTGAAGGGGTGTCCTGGAGACACAGACAGAAGGAGAATGAGTAGTTAGTTAATAAGGACTGGTGCTGTGTCAAATGAATTTGTTTTCTTCCTACCATAGACAATATAAAAGACAGACATAACTTCCGGAAGTTATGTCCGGAGGTGTCACCATGGCTAAGTCCCTCTTTTATACTGCCCATGTTTTCTACTGTTTCCTACATAGGCTCACCAGCCATCACTGTCGGCAGCATTAATATTGACACCAAACTGAACCAAAAACTTGACAATCTCGGTGTGGCCGGCACAGACTGCGTTGTGCAGAGCCGTGATGCCCTCATCGTTCGGCATACTAGGGTCATCCACCTGAAAGACACACAGTAACATACTGACCATATACCCTGGGATAAAGAACAATTCAGGACTTTGCAAGTATAAATCTTTTTAGTGGATCTATAAAATAAGGATAGCAGTGTGTAGCTCCCACAATTTTGTTGTACATATAAAATGACGATAACTTGTATATAGTATTTTATTCTATTCTTTTTAGTGTGACTCACATCATAGATAACCCTCTGGACAAGATCATACTCGCCCTCCAGAGATGAATCCAGCAGCAGGGCCAAAGGGTTGAACTTGACCCGCAAATTGTGGTTGGTTCGCTCTGAACCAGCTTTATGGAGGATTGATTTCTTACCCTAAGAAGAAAACAGAACTGCAACAAATTAGAAAAAAAAAATTGTGTTTGTTTTTTAGGCAAACTGGATTTTTAATAACCTCTCAAAATCTGAGTCACCTCACTCACCGGCGGAACTGTGACCTGTCCTGCAACCTCTGGTGGCTGCAGGGTAACAGTATCATCTCCCTCCTCCAACTCCCCGCAGCTGGGGTAAGGTGGGGGTGGGTAAGGAGGGAACTCCTCTAAAAACTGTTCCTGGTGAGCTAAGGTTGATGGACATATCTCTTCCTCCTTGTCCTTGTCTTCCATTGGTGATAGCATGCAGTGGCAGGAAGTAGGATCAGAGATGGGTGAGCGAGGGGGTAGTGGGGGTGGGGTCAAACTTTTCTCAGTGCTCTCAGGGAATGGCTCTTTCAAGTCAATTCCACTTTCATCCTGAACCCTGGCTGCTCCATCTATGCCACCCATCCTGTCCTCATGAACTGTGGGCTGTATATGCATCCCTGCAGTATTAGCCGTCTCCATGGGGATGGTTTCCATAGCAGCCAGAGTGGTTTTCTGGTAGAGCAGTTTCTGAATGTTGGGTCCTGCTGGGCCTTCGGGCTCTGTGATTGAGCTGCGTTTCTTCAGGGGTCGGGGTGCATGTTGCAGCCGCCGACGCAGATTATCCAGGTCAGCATCGCTGGGGTTCCTGTGAGAGTTTGATATGAAGGGGAGGAGCTTGGTGGGGCTGAGCGGCCGAGGGATACTGTGTTCTGCTGTTTCTCCTCCGATACCTTCAGTGATACTTGGGCAACTGTTGTCAGCTTCACTTCCGTCAGGTGCACAAAATCCAGAATTGAAGGACTGGTTTTCTGAGCTGATGGATTGCTGCCTGCTGCTGGCTGGAAGGACTGGTTTTCCATACACTAAGAAAGGAACGAAAATACAGACTACAAAGCAAAAGCAAATCAAGTGCTATCTAGATCACTGCCTGACAATTTGCCAGCATATACCAGTCACAGCTGTTCCCTTCACCTCACATTGTGAAGTTTCCAGAATATAGTCTGAAAAAGTACAACAATCACAGATGAAATGCAGAGGGATCTGACAGCTATCAAGTACTGGGCTATAAGTTTTATTTACATCCATCATGCAGGTATAATGAGTGGAGTGAAATACTCCACTAAATTTATGTAGCTCCAAACTAAATTTATATAGCGCCAAATACAACAACAATTGCCTCAAGGTGCTAAATATTGTAAGGTAAAGACCCAACAATAACACAGAGAAACCCAAACAATCAGACGACCTCCTATGAGCAAGCACTTTGGTTACAGTGGGAAGGACAAACTCCCTTTTGTTAGGGTACCTGTGACTCAGTGTTTTTGTGTTTGTGGTTTTTGAGTCTTGTTTATTCATTATGGTTTTCTCTGTGTCAATTGTTCCTAGTTTAGTTACCTGTATTTCTAGCCTAGGTTGTCTGGTATCTGGTCCCGTTCATGCCTGGTCTCATCTCAGTGTCCTCAGTGTAATGACAGGATTTCTGTGAGCAGTTTTGTAGAAATGGTGTCTAAAGGACCACTGTTAGGTTGGATAAAGTAATTACCGAAGTTAACTCAGAAAGATCAATTGGAGAAAAAGAGACTAAATAAATATCAGTGGTTCTAAAAGTACATAATATTACATGTGTGAGCTTGTTATGAGTAATTTTTTACTGCTGATCTGCACTGTGTTGGCACATGACATTGAAGAAGACAACGGGATGAATTATATCCTTAATCTTAGTTACAACACTTTCAGAAAGACATCTGCTGTGATGAAATCTATTCCTCACTGCTGTGTAATCCATTATTCTAAATTGAAATGTTATTAGGAAATGATCAGACAAAACAGGGTTTTCAGGAAATACTGTTAACTGTTCAGTTTCCATCCCATATGTCAGAACAAGATCTAGTGTATGATCAAAGTGGTGGGTGGGTTATTTTTTCATTTTGAATATAACGGATTAAATGCCATGGTGAGGCTGTCATTTTTACTATCTACATGGATGTTAAAATCACCTACAATAATTATTTTATCCGAGCTGAGCACTAAATCAGATAAAAAGTCCAAGAAAACAGCCAGAAACTATGAGGCCCAAGTGAACAATAGATAATAACAAATAACGCTGTTATGTGGCTTTCAAATAAATTATAACTCTGCCTGTGTCTTTGGTTGATTAATAATTATTAGATTATTAGAGACATGGACAGTTTGGTGGTGTGGTAGTGTGAAGAGTGTGAAAAGTGAAGAGGCCAAGGTATTAGTCAGTATGCTATGAGCTAAGCTAAATTAGTGAGTCCCTAAAGATACAGTGAATGAATACTGTGAATATAATTATTCAACAGAGTGTGTGCTTTGGATAAAGCATTTAAGGATTACACTATGTAATAAGATAAGTTTTTAAATCAATTTTTATTCAAAATAGGCTACAGAAAACACCACTGTGTGCTGTAACAGGAACAGGAAGAGATGCTCTACCCCAAGACCAAGTGTTGGCAAGTGTGGCTCCATCCATCCATCCATTCGCTTCCGCTTATCCTTTTCAGGGTCGCGGGGGGCGCTGGAGCCTATCCCAGCTGTCATAGGGCGAGAGGCGGGGTACACCCTGGACAGGTCGCCAGTCTGTCACAGGGCCAACACACAGGGACAGACAACCATTCGCACTCACATTCACTCGCACATTCACACCTAGTGGCAATTTGAATTATCCAATTAACCTATCCCCACAAGTTTGGTGAAAAAGGAGGACCAGTGCTTCCAAAGACCAATCTTACACTGATCAAAATAATCAAGATAATCACTTCGGCCATAATTGTGCAGCCCTATGTTAATAGGAAGAGTATTTTATAATACACAGGCAACCTTATCAGTGGATTACCTCGGGGCTGGCTCCGAGGCAGTGTTCCTTGGCCACTATGTTGGTATCCCTTCCCCAGTGTAGCCTGCTGGGTGTACATCGAGTAGATTGAGGAAGCCGCCAGGGTCTGAGGTTTCTGGAGCACAGGTGGGGGATAATTAGAGAGGTCTGGGGTGTAGGGTCGCACAGCAGCAGCTGGAGGACTCTCCTGCTTGTTGGGCAAAGGGAGGGTGTTGCTGTGACTGGATAGAATTCCTGGAGTCCTGAGGGGGCCCCCAACTGGCTTCACCTTACCAGGGAAGGTGCCAGTGTTATAGGGGGCTTTGGAAAAGGCTGACAGGCCAGAAGTTAGGAATGGTTTAGGCTTACTGGGAACTGGAGGTGGTGCTGTCAACTTGGACAGACTTTTGGATGAGACCTGAAAATGAAATATAGCAAACATGGAAACACAGGGTTATACTCAGAGATGGATCATATAACTGCTAAATACAGAAAATGAAGCAATAAATCAAATATCAAAATGAGCTGAAATGTAAAATAGCTTTACATTAAAATTGTAAGTGCTCAGCAGCTAATAACCAGTTTGAGTTTGACTTTTCATATTCAACCTTACACCAGAGTTTTAATTTGTTTTTGTTGGGTTTTTTTCATCATTACCGCCGGACTGTGAGTATCTTAATGTGCCGAGGATGACTGGGCGTGGTGGTGGAGTGGCAGCTGTTTTTAGGAAGAAGCTCTCTTGCAAACAACTCTTAACTGACTCGTATTCTAGTTTTGAACTTCTGGCGTTTGAATTGGGGCATCCCCGCCCGACACTCGTTGCAGCTGTATACAGACCTCCAAAATATCCCAAGGATTTTATCCAAGACTTTTCAAACTTCTTAGCTTGAACTGTGCCAAGCTATGATCGAATCTTAATCGTTGGAGATTTTAATATTCATGTGTGTTGTCCCTCCAATTCGCTGGCCAGAGACTTTTTAAGTTTGATAGACTCCTTCAGTCTTGCTCAACTTGTGTCTGGGCCAACCCAGAAACAGGGTCATACATTGGATCTTGTGCTGTCTTTAGGGTTACCGGTCCTAAACATGGAAATATGTGACGCTGTTTTTTCTGATCACTGTCCTGTTGTGTTTGACATACTTTTATCTCTCCGCCATTTTACACCTCTTATTTCAACACGTCTTTGTCGTGTTCTTAACCCATCTACAACAGAAAAATTTTCTATTGCTTTTAAAAAAGTTTTAAGATCTCCCCTTGGCTTTGGTACCGAGGAAATGACAGTTAATTTTTATGATAAATGCAAAACTGTCCTTGATGAGGTCGCTCCTTTTAAAACTATAAACTCGAAACCACGACCAGACCCATGGATAAATAAGGCCACTCGTTCAGCCAGACGAGAGTGCAGGAAGGCTGAACGCAAGTGGAAAAAAGATGGGCTGCAGGTGTCCTTTCTCATGTTGAGAGACAGTCTGTACAGGTATCAGGACATTGTAAAAGCAGAAAAGTCAAGGTTTTTTTCTAATGTTATTGAGAATAGCTCCAATAATTCTCGGGTTCTTTTTTCAATTATTGACTCTGCCCTGAACATTTCCCCAGCTTCTTGTATTAATAGTTCCTCAGACACCTGTGAAAGGTTCTTGCAGTTTTTTATCAATAAGATAAAACAGCTTCGATCTATGATCGCCCTGCCTTCACATGACACTTCTAAAATAGTCACCTGCTCTGCTGTTTTTGATCAGTTTGAGCCTGTGTGTCTTGATCAGGTGGAGGAAGTATGTAATGGCACAAAGACATCATCATGTCAAAATGACATTATTCCAACACATCTTCTAAAAAAGATTTTTAATATTGTCAGTTCTGACATTTTAGCTATTTTTAATAGCAGCCTTAGCTCAGGTGTTGTGCCAGCCTGTTTTAAACATGCTGTTGTACAGCCTGTACTTAAAAAACCTAATCTTGACTCCTCCGTCCTCACTAACTTCAGGCCTATTTCAAAGCTCCCTTTCCTGTCGAAAATTTTGGAAAAGATTGTACTTGTTCAGCTGCAATCTTTTGTAAATGGACACAATGTTCTTGAGAGGTTTCAGTCTGGTTTTAAAACTCTTCATAGCACAGAAACTGCACTTTTAAAAGTTCTTAATGATCTTTTATTAGCCACTGACTCAGGTGACTCAGCTGTGCTTCTGCTTTTAGATCTGACCGCTGCTTTCGATACTGTTGACCACAGCATCTTAATCACACGGTTGGAGCATTGTGGCGTAAAGGGCACCCCATTAAAGTGGTTCAGGTCATACCTGTCTGACAGGACCTTCTCTGTGAGCTTTGGCGATTTTATCTCTTCCTCAGCTCCCCTTACTTGTGGTGTTCCCCAGGGATCTATACTGGGGCCAATATTGTTCTCCATTTATATGCTGCCTTTAGGTCTAATTTTTAGAAAATATAACATTTGTTTTCATTCATATGCCGATGATACTCAGATCTATCTTCAACTGAAGGGAAACAGTCCTGCCTCACTAGAACCCTTACTTCAGTGTCTCGGTGAAGTTAAATCCTGGATGGCCTCTAATTTCCTTAACTTCAATGAGAACAAAACCGAAGTGATAATTTTTGGACCAAGCGGCAATCCCAACACTTCTAATTTTAACCTGCACAGTCTTGAGCCTTTTGTCAAATCGCATGCTAAAAATTTGGGGGTTATATTTGACAGCAATTTCACCTTTGAAAAACAAATTAGCTCAGCCGTACAGCGGTCTTTCTTCAAACTGAGGCTTTTATCTAAGGTGAGATCATTTTTATCTTTTAAAAACTTTGAACAAGCGATCCATGCTTTCATTATATCCCAGCTGGACTACTGTAACTCCTTATATGCTGGAGTTAGCCAGACCTGCCTGGCAAGGCTGCAGTTGGTCCAGAATGCTGCAGCTCGTCTTCTGACACGTACTAAAAGATGTGAACACATTTCCCCGGTGCTTGCCTCCCTTCATTGGCTCCCTGTCCGCTTCAGAATTAATTTTAAAATTTTATTGTTGACTTACAAAGCCCTGAACGGACAGGCTCCCGGGTATTTGTCTGACCTCTTGCAGACTTATACCCCCTTAGATCTCTTAGATCAAGTGATTTTTTGCTGTTAGCTGTACCAAGGTCGAGGCTGGTTCATAGAGGTGATCGAGCATTTGCAGTCGTAGCACCTAAGCTGTGGAATAATTTACCCCTACATGTCAGACAGGCTCCCACTGTCAATCTTTTTAAATCTTATCTTAAAACGCATTTTTATTTACTGGCCTTTAATACAGCATGAGAGTTATTTGTTAATTCATATTTGGCGTTTGCTTTTAATACTCTAAGTTGTTTTATTAGGTATGTTGTATTCTTGTACAGCACTTTGGTCAACGCTCCTGTTGTAATTAAATGTGCTATATAAATAATTAAACTATTAAACTATCATAACTTAACGTGAAAACATCTGTATAAGTGCAACTATGTATATATTTCTGTTCTGCACATGTTCTGCATGTGTTGTCCATATATAAATTAATTTTATAAAGATTTGACAGCATCTCATTTATTAGTCAGGATCCTTGTATTCATCAGCTTAATCAGTGTGAGGCAACGAGACATGCGTGTTACCAACTTATTCAATTATAGATTTTGCTTATTGCTTATTCTTAGTGTTCTTCTTGTTTAGTGTGTGAAACCTGCTGGTGAAGTGGTTGAGTTCAGTTCGGAAAGTTTTTATTTTGAAATTATTGTGTGTTCTTAACTTTAAAGGCAACAGCTGCACCATCCACCATTAGGTAGCTTTTGACTGACCCAGCAAGTCAAAAGCTTTTTTTAGTCTTTTCTGAAGATGAAAAAGCATTAATGTTGAGATGTAGAGACTAAATGAAGTCCACTGATACCTGATTGTCCCTGAGCAGGTTCTCCGTGGAACGATTAGATCGTGAGGGGATGGGAGGAGGAATGTCAGACCTAGAGTAGCTCTTGTCTATGGCGGTCTCACCACCTAGAAAAGAGAAAGTAATCCTAACATCTGTGGGTCTTTGTTTAAACAATTTCTATCTCCCAGATCTCATTCCTTCTCTTCTCAGGTTGATTAGCCTCTCATGTGTACATCGTTTTCTATGAATACATAGACCATCTTTAAATTAGGTTTTCAGTGAATGTCTCAATGAACGTTGAACATTGATGCGTCAGAAAATTCAGCAAATTTAGTAAGAAATAATTGCAAAGGCATACAAAGTTTAAACCCTCTTTTTGCAAAAGGAAAAACAGAAAGATCATGACCTAACTGACCTGAGTTGCGGCAGCTTAGACTGGACATGCGAGGCAGAGTGGAGGCATGTCCGTAACACCCACTGGATTCGGAAAATGAGCTTTCCCAGTCAAAGATCTTGCTTGTTTTTAAGGTGTTGAAACCTGTGAGGCAGAGATAATTACATCAAATAGAGTTTTGGTACTAGAAATAGAAGTGACTGACTCAGACTCAAATGGTGTTTTAGCATGCTAGGACAGACTCAAAACATAGAAAAATATACTTCTTACATCACATTAACTGAAAACGGAAACATGTACCTGAGGCTGGTTTGACAGGCCTAGGAGGTGGCTTCAGTGATGAATCAGCCATGGGCAGGGTTGCAGTTCCATCTAGGTATGCTGGCTTCACCAGAATCTCCTGGCGGACTGGCACAGGTGGCGCCTGAGAGCTTGATGTGGAGGATGACTGGATGTACGGTCCCACCGCTGCCACTCTGGAGCCCATGCTATATTGTGGGGCTGTACAGTCTGAAGCCACCTGGAGTAAGCAGAAATGTTTGAATGCTGCAGCTTTTTCAATCAGTACTTAGTACCACGTCTTGTATATTAAGCAAGCAACAACAAAGCAAAAATAAATGTTTTGTACAAAAAAAAAAAACAACAACTTGTATGACATGGTAGAAATCTACTTTTGCTGATATTTTTTTCCTATATAAACTCACTGGCTGGTTCTCATTCTGCTGCAGAGCAGCCTTTTTCTTCCAGAGCCGTTCCTGGAGCTCAACCAACCGACGGTCCATCGCAGCTACTTCTAAGTTCCTCTTGTTCAAGCTATCTCTCTGCTGCTGCAGCCTGGCACTCTGATCCTGATTCAGCTTGTTTCTTAGCTGTTTGGCAAAGGAGGAGGGTGAGAAGTCAAAGTATGATAGAAAACCAATAGAAAAAATATTGTGTGGCATAATTTATTAGACACTAGGATTAAATTCCTACAGTGTGAGATAGAGGTATCTACAGCCTTATATAAAATCACTCCCTATATCAAGCATTAAAACGCAACATCTTTGTATATTTTTTTAATAACCTCTAATAAGTTTTTAGGAGAAACTGAATCCTTAAGGCATAGAAAAGGCATAGAAAAACTGTAGCATGTCCAACTAACTCTACAGCAAAAATAAAAAGTCTGGTACAAAAAAAAACTTATTTTGGTTTCTTTAACCAAAATTACTATTCTGTTTAATTAAAAATGTGCCTTGTTACCCGAGCTAGCCAGCAGTATTGTTTGGTCATAACTTTCCCATTCTACCCTCTTGTCCATATATTTTAACTCCTGATTTTTTGTGTTTTTTGTTTGTTTGTTTTTTTAAAAAAAAAGGCAAATACAGAGCTTCAAAGGGACATAACCAGAGGTGGAAAGTAATGAAATACAAATACTTTGTTACTGTACTCAAGTAGAATTTTCAGGTATCTGTATTTTATATATGTATTTTATGTATTTATTTTTCTGAAAACTTTTTACTTTCACCTCCTACATTTTTAAACACTTACATTTTCAAAACAGACTTGTTACTTTTGGTTCAACGGTATCATTTATAGCGTTTTGCTCAGAGATGGTGGGCCAGAAGGAGTGCGGGTGTTCACAAGTCGTGGTTGTGGTACTTCAGCATCTAGCTAGCGCTATAGAAGAACCCCTTTGCAAATTGATGATGAGCCATCTCTTAAGTCATGACACACTTCTCTCCCCACCATAAGTTACCTATATATGTTAAAAGTATTGGTATCGGATATACTTGGTATTGGATCAATACCAAAATATACTGCTCCTTTGTCACACATGATCATAAGTGATCAATGAAAACACACTGGATGCCTTAGTTTGGTTTTCATTTACAGGCCTCCCCAACCTGCATGCACCCATGTGATTACAAATGCAGAAAAACCCTGTATCAACCTTACTCTCTTCAGCTATCCTGCACACAGTCATTATGTCTCCAAAGAAAGGTAGCACCCACCATCACACAGAAAACCTCAAATATTACTGTCAGACTGCCTCTTACTCTTACTGTAAGAGTAAGAGTATTTTTATGCTTACAAATGCTACATAACAAGAACAGAAACAGAAAATATATTTCCCTCCATAACACAAAGTAATTTGTGTCAAGGTATAACAGTATCATCGATATCTTCTTTCTCTCTACATTAGGTAGAAATACGATTTTATGGCTGTAGCTGATCAATATCAAGAGAGTTTCACATTCATCAAAGAGCTCTGAATGACAAATGTTGCCATAAAAATCCGATATTTATCTATATCATACTGTAAAGACTGCAGAAAATATGGCAAACATTTAATTTAATTGTAGAATAGCAAAGTATAATTTAATATTAGCAAGAGAAATTCTCAGCTGACATTTCACCTGCAGTTCTTTGTAGAGACGTTCCAGCTCAGCTGTGGAAGACATGTTGTGGTGGTGGGGAGGAAGAGGAAGAGAAGGCTCCAGACTGTTGTTCCTCAGTCCCTCCAGCTGGTTGCTCAGCTCCTCTACCCTCGCCACAGCCACGAGCAGCTCTGTCTGCTTCTGATGGAAAAGGCTGGTCATCTGCTCGATCTCCTCCACTGCAACACAATCATATCATCGTAGTCCTGAATTGATCCTGGTGTCATCCCACAGTACTCTGTCACTACTTATTTAAAGATAACCATTACACTCATTTTCAGTTTGAACAGTTTTTGTTTTTTTTGACCTTGTACTTGTACTGGGCATTGGTACAGCCCCTAATTCATTTTATGTCTTAAACAAACTGTTTCAGCTCCCTTACACATCCCCTTAAACAGTTTTCTCCTGCTTGGCTGAACCTCGTAAACTTAAGGAGCTGAGTGGCGCTTCTGCACATGCCAGCTATTCAGCTATTTCTTTAGACAGGAGCTAAAAAGCTTTTTTCAGACAGTTAATGAACTTTAATGAGTACCTGTACCAAGGTCTGGTAAAAAAGTAAATAAGGATTATTTTGAACTGTAAAATCATGTGAAGCTAGAGCCCAGTAAACATATAATTAATAAGTTCCCTTTTAAAGAGACACTTGCAAATTTGCACTGACACCCCTCGTGCACCTTGGATATTACCTGTCATGATGTCTTAAAACAGTAGCAGGATTTACTATTAGAAATCCTGGCACTGGATTACTGTCATACTGAAGAAAACCTCAAAGTGTAATGTTCTCAGAGAGGTTCTTAAACTCGATTTTTCTGTCTGGATTTATGGGCTACTTTCCTGTTTGGGGTTATTGCTGACGATTTTCTATAAAAGTTTAATTACCAGAGCAAAACAGAATATCTCATTCCCAACCTCTTCCCACAATGCTCTAAAACATAAAAGGTAGTATTCCTTTTTTTTTAATCTGATGATGGTGTTTATATAGCAGTGTCTACATGCTGTTTTGCATTCTTTTCTGTCATTTGAACATTGCAAGCAGTATCTTCTTTGCTGTGGCATGCTGGGGTACATGCATCAAAGAGAAGGACGCAAACAGACTGAACAAACTCATCAGGAAGGCCGAGTCTGTTTTTGGCATGAAGCTCGCCACCCTGGAGGAGGTGATCAGTGACAAAATGCTGGCAAGACTGCTGGCAATCATGGACAATGACTCCCACCCCCTCCATAACACACTGGACAATCTGAAGAGCAGTTTCAGCAACATGTTCCTTCAACCTCGCTGTCTGAGTTACATTACAGAAGGTCTTTCCTTCCCGCTGCTATCAGACTCTTTAATTCATCCACTTCAGTCAGGTCCACACATGTGGAACGGAACTAATCACATCTCAGTGCACCCTGTCACTTTTGTACACCATGACATATTTGCACACACACTTGTCCATTTTTATACCGATCTCTATATTTATCTATTTATCTTAATATTTATCTATTAATATCTCTGTTTCTACACTCATTTTTTTGAGTGCTTAATGTTTGTTGTATATTTGCTGCTATGACAACTCAATTTTCCTCTGGGATTAATAAATTTTCTTTGATTGTGATATACCATGCATATTCAGTTACAAATACATTACAAATACTGTAGTCAATTCCCATCAGAAAGCATTTTTCTACACATGGTTCTGTATGATGATCAGTAAAAGCACATATCCCTAATATGGTCATCTCAATCACACCATCATGATGTTAAGTATTTGTTCAGTCACATTCTGTTTTATTTAAATTCGTCTTACACTTTACCTTGTTCTGTTTCCTGCTATTTTTGTACCAGACCTGTGTTCAGTTAGTCAGTCTCCTCAGTACATATACCATCACAACAATCTTAAGCCAGCCTGTACTCTTTGCAGTCAAGCTTTCCAGTAATTCCTAGTATTCCTTGTGTCGCCTACTATGATCCTAACTGATCTCCTTGTGCATGTTTGCATCTCCTTGTGTATTTCATTGACTTTTCATGTTGCTTGCTTTACTTGGATTGTTTGCAACTGATTTCTCATGTATGACCACTGCCTATACTGGAATACCAGTCGCAGCAGATGGCTGCAGCTCACTGAGCCTGGTTCTGCCGGTGGTTTCTTCCTATTAAAAGAGAGTTTTTCCTTTCCACTGTCACCAAAGTGCTTGCTCATAGGGGGTCATATGATTGTTGGGTTTTTCTCTGTATGTATTATTGTAGGGTCTACCTTACAATATAAAGTGCCTTGAGGCAACTGTTGTTGTGATTTGGTGCTGTATAAAAAAATTGAATTGAATAACAATTTGGACTGTTGAATTTTATTTAGAGCCTCTTCTCCTTACACGTAACATCAACTGCCTGTAAACCTTTTGTTTAAGAAGGGTCGCCAGTCAAAAGAAAGTTGACTTACACTGCTTGTTTGAGAATGAAAATGAACAGTGGGGCACGAGTACCTCTTCTTTACCTTTTCTCAGTTGGATATGAGGATATTAGCTCCCCTTTAAAAAAAATCCCAAGTTTATTTTAAAAAATACAAAAATTAGACTACTTATAAAATGAAACATTTTATAAATAGTTTTCTAATGTTTTTCCCATTGTTGATGTTTGCCCTAACTAATCAGTTAATGTGCCAAACTTGTTGGTGCATTAGTGTTTCATATTGATTTTACACAATTAGCCCTAGGAATATGTGACACATAAAACAGTTCAAAACTAATGTTTTGGATAAGGAAAAAGAAGCTCTGCAAAATGTTACAAAACCTATGTAGTCTCATGGCCAAGTGCTCACTGACCTAGTTTGCAATTACTGAGGCGTTTCTGTTCCACCTGACCCTTTAGGGCCCGGACTCGTCGCAGTTTGGCCTCCTGGTTATGCGCATTCTCCCTGAGCTGCCACAGCCGCTCCTGTTCTGAGACCTCCTGTTGCTGCTGCCGGTGATCCTGCAGTTTCAGGAACCGTAGCTGCTGCTCCTGCAAAATACAATGCTTGTCAGGTCTTTATCATATCATATCATGCTAAACAGCTACATAGATTTATTCACACAGATAACAGAGTGGAAGAAGTAGTTAACAAGCATCCATAGGCAACTGCGGCACATTATTGTGGCCTGCATTCAAAATAGTATCAACATCAGTATAAGTAGTAACACTAGTAGCAGTAACAGTAGTAATAGTTGTGTATGGTGTGTTTTACCTTGGAGGCCAGCAGCTGCTGCTGAGCACTGATCTGCTGCTGCTGTCGGGTTGCCAGGTCGTGCAGCTCATTCAGCGTCATGTCCAGACAAGGAGCTGAAACCTGTAACGCAGATACAGTCAGAGTTCACTTTCACACAGATAAAAATCCTAAAAGACTCATTACACTGTCCAGCTGTCACAACCTTCATGCATTTTAAGGTGCAATGCGCAACTTTCTGTTCAGTCATTTACGGCAGTGGTCCCCAACCCCGAGCCACGGACCGGTACCCATCCGTGACTCGTTTGGTACCGGGAGTTGAGGCTCGGATGTGAAATTCATGGTTTTCAGGGTTTTTGATGGTTTTTAGCGTTATTTTTTTAATCGTTTTTATCGTTAACTCAGTTTCCCTGGGTCTTTTCCCGTGCGTTATGAATAAATCGTCTTTTTTTAAATACCGGTTTTATTTTATTGTATTTATCTGCGACACCTTAAAGGCCAGTCCATGTAAATATTGTTGGACATAAACCAGTCCGTGGCGCAAAAAAGGTTGGGGACTGATGATTTATGGCACACATCACAGAAACTCCAATGCAATATCTATGAATGTGTTGAAAGGGATTCATGTTAGTCGGTAATAAAAATGTAAGCCAAGGCAAAACACTGATATATTTTTATCAAAATCACAGTAAAAGTCTCTCACCCCATTCTCCAGACATCTCTCCAAAGAGGTTTTCACCTGGTTTCTCTTCATCATCTGATCTGCAGCCCTGGATCCAACTGGAAACAAAACACAGTAAATACTAATGAAGAATTTAATTATTTTAGCCATGCTCTATTGCCTATCCAGTGGTGGTGCAGAGGGTGGTCAGGATTAGCCAAGATGGACAAAAATGTCTATAAACACATAGTGAGTGAAAAAGGTGAGTGACGATAGAATAATATAATAATATATATAGCATAATGATAAGCCCCCAGCAGCCTTAGGTACAGCCTTAGTTACTCAGCAGTCAATTGCTGAGTAACTAAGGGAGAATTCAGGGTCACCTGATCCAGCCCTAACTATATGTTTTAACAAAAAGGAAAGTTTAAAGCCTAATCTTAAAAGTAGAAATAGTGTCCATCTCCCAAATCCAAACTGGAAGCTGCTTTCACAGAAGAGGGGCCTGAAAGCTGAAGGCTCTGTCTGCCATACTTTTAAATACTCTAGGAACAACAAGCCTGCAGTGCAAGAGCGAAGCGCTCTAATCAGGTATGGTACTATAAGGTGATTAAGATGAGATGGGGCCTGATTATTCAAGACCTTGTATGTGAGAAGCAGGATTTTGAATTCAATTCTGGTTTTAACAGGGAGCCAATGAAGAGAAGCCAATATAGGAGAAATATGCTCTCTCTTTCTAGTCCCTGTCAGTACTCTTGCTGCAGCAATTTGGATTAACTGAAGGCTTTTCAGGGAGTTTTTAGGACATCCTGATAATATCAAATTACAGTAGTCCAGCCTAGAAGTAATAAATACATGAACCTTTCAGCGTCACTCTGAGACTCTTTAAGGGCGAAGTACAGGGTGGGCCATTTATATGGATACACCGTAATAAAATGGGAATGGTTGGTGATATTAAAGTCCTGTTTGTGGCACATTAGTATATGTGAGGGGGCAAACTCCTCAAGATGGGTGGTGAACATGGTGGCCATTTAGAAGTCGGCCATCTTGGATACAGCTTTTGTTTTTTCAATAGGAAGAGGGCCTTGTGACACATCAAACTTATTGGTAATGTCACAAGAAAAACAATGGTGTGCTTGGTTTCAACGTAACTTTATTCTTTCATGAGTTATTTACAAGTTTCTCTTTGTTCACAGCCATTGACATGTCGAAGAGGTTAACACGTGAGGAGCGGATCGAAATTGTGTTGATATCTGGTGAACGCAGTAAGCGGGTCATTGCAGCAGATTTCAATGCAAGACACCCTACGAGACCACCCATCTCCCATGCTACAGTTAGCAAACTGCTTGCTAAGTTTCGTGAAACTGGTTCAGTGTTGGATTTGCCAAAATGTGGACACAAGAAAACTGTCACTAATTAAAGCTGCAAGCAGCGATATGAGGGCCCTCGCACCCCAGCACGTCGAGCCAAGCCCAACACCTAAAACCAGGGCGTCCGATCTGATGTCACATTGATGGAATTCATGCATTTAACCACCAGTTAACATTTCATCTCATTCAACCATTATTATAGTCGTCCCACTAGGTGGCACTCTAACCATTACTGACAAATGGCATAACAAACATTTCCGAGCTCGAGTCTCATCACGCCTGCGACCTTTGGGAGAGATTGGACATTGTGTTTTTGAGTGACAGCAGATTACTGCTTTTTGGCGAGTGATTGAAACTCCACGTCCCGCCATGACCACCCCGTTTCCCTGAACGTAAAAAGCTTTGCAATTTAACATCACAAAGGTCTTTAGATTCCACACACTGGAGATCGCGTAAATCTGATGAAATCCCTTGGAGGAGTTCGTCAAAGAACGGTGCCTGAAAAGAACGTAAATTGTCGCTAAAATTACACATTAATTTCAAAATGGCTGACTTCTTGTTAGATTTGGGATATTGCTCCAAGGGACTTTTTTTTTTACATCTTCATGTCGCCTATAAGCTTACCAGGTTTCAGACTCATACATAAAACACAGAGCAGGGGCTGATGATTTGAAATTTTGTAGGGGGCGCTGTGGAGCCATTTTGCGCTAATTAATGAAAATGATCACATATCCAGATAGCCCTCATCACATTGGAGGTGTGCGCAAAATTCCAAGACTTTTCAAACTTTCCAAGCCCCTCAAAAGCCATTTCATCTGTCATGTTGAACTGCATTGTCACCAGGGTGCACCGTTCAGTTTAAAGTCACAATTTTCTCACTGAACCATCATGAGGGACTGATGGTGATATTCACCGCTTTTGAGGTGGCCACGATGAACCTGTGAAAATCAGTACAACAAAATTAAAGCCATGACATTTCCTGTTGCCACTAGGTGGCGCTCTGCGTATTCCTGACAATGGGCGCATCAATCTGTTCAGAGCGGGTCTGACATCATCCCTGTAAAGTCTGGTACTGATCAGACTGGATTTCATTGAGTTATACTAACTTGTTTCTTCTTGGCGAGACATCAATGTTCGCCATGCTGCTGGGGTCACACCCTTTCGCGAAAACTCACAGTTTTCTCTGTAACCCAAGACCAACTCCTTAAGGCTTTCCTGGAGAAATTTGAGGCTGCAGATGTCACCCATCACAATACTGTACTCCAAAGTGTAAAACATGACACTTCCTGTTCCCACTAGGTGGCGCTGTCCCTGATGTCAAATATGGCAGTTGAAATATGTTCAGGGGTAGAGCCTTATCATATGCGTGCTCTTTGGTGCAGGGCGGACAATGTATGAGGGAACGAGAGGCAATAAGATTTTCATGGCGAATCATCGAAATTCGCCGTGGCGCCACGTCCTCACCGTATCACGAAAACTCAAAAGCTCCGCAATTTAACATGGCCCAGGTGTGTAGTTGGCACTGTCCAAATATGAAGTTTGTATGACCAAATCCCAAGGAGGAGTTCGCGAAAGTACAAGGCATGGAAATGGTAAAATCAGAGCCAAAATGTGACCTTCAATCCAAAATGGCGGACTTCCTGTTGGGTTTGCGTCAATGGTCCGAGTGACTTTTTTGTTTGTCTTGGCATGATACATACGTGTCCCAGATTTCATACATGTAGCTCAAACGATGTGTTCGTAGGGCTGCATTTAACAAGGCATAGGTGGCGCTACAGAGCCATTTCCCAGTGCTCATATGTAAAACCATTAAAATACAAAATTTTTCACCAGACCTGGCATGTGTGCAAAATTCCAAGAGTTTTCGACCATGTTAAAGCCCTCAAAAAGGCAATTCATTTCAATGAAAAATAATAATAATTAAAGCTGCAAGCAGCGTTATGAGGGCCCTCGCACCCCGGCACGTCGGGCCACGCCCAACACCTACAACCAGCACGTCCGATCTGATGTCACATTGATGGAATTCATGCCTAGAACCACCAGCTAACGATTCATCTCATTCAATCATTATTATAATCGTCCCACTAGGTGGCGCTCTAACCATTACTGACAAATGGGATAACAAACATTTCCGACCTTGAGTCTCATCACGCCTGCGAACTTTGGGAGAGATTGGACATTGTGTTTTTGAGTGACAGCAGATTACTGCTCTTTGGCAAGGGATTGAAACTCCACGTGCCGCCATGGCCACCCCGTTTCCCTGAACGTAAAAAGCTTCGCAATTTAACATCACAAAGGTCTTTAGATTGCACACACAGGAGATCGGGTTAATCTGATGAAATCCCTTGGAGGAGTTCGTCAAAGTATGAGGCCTGAAAAGAGGCGAAAAAGTGGCTAAATTACACCTTAATTTTAAAATGGCTGACTTCCTGTTGGATTTGGGATATTGCTCCAAGAGACTTTTTTGTACATCTTGATATCCTCCATAAGCTTACCAGGTTTCAGACTTATAAATAAAACACAGAGCAGGGGCTGATGTTTTGAAATTTTGTAGGGGGCGCTGTGGAGCCATTTTGCACTATTCAAGGAAAATGATCACATAACAACAAAGCCCTCATCACATTGGAGGTTTGGGCCAAATTCCAAGACTTTTGAAAATTTCCAAGCCCCTCAAAAGTCACTTCGTCTTTCATGGTGAACCGCGTTGCCACCAGGGTGCGCCGTTCAGTTTAAAGTCACAATTTTCGCACAGAAGCATCATGAAGGACTGATGGTGATACTCACCGCTTTTGAGGTGGCCACGATGAACCTGTGAAAATCAGTACAACAAAATGAAAGACATGACATTTCCTGGTGCCACTAGGTGGCGCTCTACGTATTCCTGACAATGGGCATATCAATCTGTTCAGTGCGGGTCTGACATCATCCCTGTAAAATCTGGTTCTGATAAGACTGGATTTCATTGAGTTACACTAATTTGTTTCTTCATGGCGAGACGTCAATGTTCGCCATGCTGCTGGGGTCACACCCTTCAGCGAAAACTCACAGTTTTCTCTGTAACCCAAGACCAACTCCTTAAGGCTTTCCTGGAGAAATTTGAGGCTGCAGATGTCACCCATTACAATACTGTACCCCAAAGTGTAAAACATGACACTTCCTGTTCCCACTAGGTGGCGCTGTCCCTGATGTCAAATATGGCACTTGAAATATGTTCAGTGGTGGAGCCTTATCATATGTGTCCACTTTGGTCCAGATGGGACAATGTATGACAGAATGAGAGGCAATACGATTTTCATGGCGAGTCATCGAAATTCGCCGTGGCGCCACGGCCTCACCGTATCCCGAAAACTCAAAAGCTCCGCAATTTAACATGGCCCAGGTGTGTAGTTGGCACTGACCAAATATGAAGCTTAAACAATGAAATCCCAAGGAGGAGTTCGAAAAAGTTCGAGGCATGGAAATGGCAAAATTAGAGCCAAAATGTCACCTTCACTTCCAAATGGCGGACTTCCTGTTGGGTTTGCATCAATGGGCCCACTGACTTTTTTGTTCGTCTTGGCATGATACACATGTGTGCCAAATTTCATACATGTAGTTCAAATGATGTGTTCGTAGGGCTGCATTTAACAAGGCATAGGTGGCGCTACAGAGCCATTTCCCAATGCTCATATGTAAAACCATTAAAATACAAAATTTTTCACCAGACCTGGCATGTGTGCAAAATTTCATGAGTTTTTGAGCATGTTAAAGCCCTCAAAAAGGCCATTCATTTCAATGAAAAATAATAATAATAATAATAATAATTAAAGCTGCAAGCAGCGTTATGAGGGCCCTCGCACCCTGGCGTGTCGAGCCAAGCCCAACACCTAAAACCAGCACGTCCTTTCTGATGTCAGATTGATGGAATTCATGCATTTAACCACCAGCTAACATTTCATCTCATTCAATCATGATTATAGTCGTCCCACTAGGTGGCGCTCTAACCATTACTGACAAATGGCATAACAAACATTTCTGAGCTCGACTCTCATCACGCTTGCGACCTTTGGGAGAGATTGGACATTGTATTTTTGAGTGACAGCAGATTACTGCTTTTTGGCGAGTGATTGAAACTCCACGTGCCGACACGACCACCCCGTTTCCCTGAACGTAAAAAGCTTCGCAATTTAACATCACAAAGGTCTTTGGATTCCACGTACTGGAGATCTTGTAAATCTGACGAAATCCCTTGGAGGAGTTCGTCAAAGAACGGTGCCTGAAAAGAAGGGGAAATGTCGCAAAAATTACACATTAATTTCAATATGGCTGACTTCCTGTTGGATTTGGGATATTGCTCCAAGAGACTTTTTTGTACATCTTGATATCTTCCATAAGCTTACCAAGTTTCAGACTCATACATAAAACACAGAGCGGGGGCTGTTGTTTTGAAATATTGTAGGGGGCGCTGTGGAGCCATTTTGCGCTATTCAATGAAAGTGATCACATAACCAGAAAGCCCTCATCACATTGGAGGAGTGCGCCAATTTCCAAGACTTTTCAAACTTTCCAAGCCCCTCAAAAGCCATTTCATCTGTCATGGTGAACCGCGTTGCCACCAGGGTGCGCCGTTGAGTTTAAAGTCACAATTTTCGCACAGAAGCATCATGAAGGACTGATGGTGATACTCACCGCTTTTGAGGTAGCCACGATGAACCTGTGAAAATCAGTACAACAAAATGAAAGACATGACATTTCCTGGTGCCACTAGGTGGCGCTCTACGTATTCCTGACAATGGGCATATCAATCTGTTCAGGGCGGGTCTGACATCATCCCTGTAAAGTCTGGTACTGATCAGATTGGATTTCATTGAGTTACACTAATTTGTTTCTTCATGGCGAGACCTCAATGTTCGCCATGCTGCTGGGGTCACACCCTTCAGCGAAAACTCACAGTTTTCTCTGTAACCCAAGACCAACTCCTTAAGGCTTTCCTGGAGAAATTTGAGGCTGCAGATGTCACCCATTACAATACTGTACCCCAAAGTGTAAAACATGACATTTCCTGTTCCCACTAGGTGGCGCTGTCCCTGATGTCAAATATGGCAGTTGAAATATGTTCAGGGGTGGAGCCTTATCATATGTGTCCACTTTGGTCAAGGTCGGACAATGTATGACAGAACGAGAGGCAATAAGATTTTCATGGCGAGTCATCGAAATTCGCCGTGGCGCCACGGCCTCACCGTATCCCGAAAACTCAAAAGCTCCGCAATTTAACATGGCCCAGGTGTGTAGTTGACACTGACCAAATATGAAGCTTGTCCGATGAAATTCCAATGAGGAGTTCGCAAAAGTTCGAGGCGTGGAAATGGCAAAATTAGAGCCAAAATGTCACCTTCACTTCCAAATGGCGGACTTCCTGTTGGGTTTGCGTCAATGGTCCCACTGACTTTTTTGTTCGTCTTGGCATGATACACATCTGTGCCAAATTTTATACATGTAGGTCAAAAGATGTGTTCGTAGGGCTGCATTTAACAAGGCATAGGTGGCGCTACAGAGCCATTTCCCAGTGCTCATAAGTAAAACCATTAAAATACAAAATTTTTCACCAGACCTGGCATGTGTGCAAAATTCCAAGAGTTTTCGAGCATGTTAAAGCCCTCAAAAAGGCCCTTCTTTTGCCTGATTAATAATAATAATAATAACAATTAAAGCTGCAAGCAGCGTTATGAGGGCCCTCGCACCCCTGGCGCGTCGAGCCATGCCTTACACCTAAAACCAGCACGTCCGATCTGATGTCACATTGATGGAATTCATGCATTTAACCACCAGCTAACATTTCATCTCATTTAATCATGATTATAGTCGTCCCACCAGGTGGTGCTCTAACCATTACTGACAAATGGCATAACAAACATTTCCGAGGTCGAGTCTCACCACGCCTGTGACGTTTGTGAGAGATTGGACATTGTGTTTTTGAGTGACAGCAGATTACTGCTTTTTGGCGAGGGATTGAAACTCCACGTGCCGCCATGACCACCCCGTTTCCCTGAATGTAAAAAGCTTCGCAAATTAACATCACAAAGGTCTTTAGATTCCACATACTGGAGATTGGTTCAATATGATGAAATCCCTTGGAGGAGTTCGTCAAAGTACGAGGCCTGAAAAGAGGGGAAAATGTGGCCAAAATGACACATTAATTTTAAAATGGCTGACTTCCTGTTGGATTTGGGATATTGCTCCAAGAGACTTTTTTGTACATCTTGATATCTTACATAAGCTTACCAGATTTCAGGCTCATAGACGAAACACAGAGCAGGGGCTGTTGTTTTGAAATTTTGTAGGGGGCGCTGTGGAGCCATTTTGCGCTATTCAGTGAAAATGGTAAAATAACAAGAAAGCGCTCATCACATTGGAGGTGTGCGCCAAATTTCAAGACTTTTTAAACTTTCCAAGCCCCTCAAAAGCCACTTCATTGTTCATGGTGAACCGCGTTGCCAACAGGGTGCGCCGTTCAGTTTAAAGTCACAATTTTCTCACTGAAGCATCATGAGGGACTGATGGTGATATTCACCGCTTTTGAGGTGGCCACGATAAACCTGTGAAAATCAGTACAACAAAATGAAAGACATG
This sequence comes from Oreochromis niloticus, assembly GCF_001858045.2. Lineage (NCBI taxonomy): Eukaryota > Metazoa > Chordata > Actinopteri > Cichliformes > Cichlidae > Oreochromis > Oreochromis niloticus. The sequence continues at coordinate 479,941 of NC_031971.2, forward strand.
ACATTTCCTGTTGCCACTAGGTGGCGCTCTGCATATTCCTGACAATGGGCACATCAATCTGTTCAGGGCGAGTCTGACATCATCCCCATAAAGTCTGGTTCTGATCAGACTGGATTTCATTGAGTTATACTAACTTGTTTCTTCATGGCGAGACATCAAAGTTCGCCATGCTGCTGGGGTCACACCCTCTCACGAAAAGTCACAGTTTTCACTGTAACCCAAGACCAACTCCTTAAGGCTTTCCTGGAGAAATTTGAGGCTGCAGATGTCACCCATCACAACGCTGTACTCCAAAGTGTAAAACATGACACTTCCTGTTCCCACTAGGTGGCGCTGTCCATGATTTCAAATATGGCAGTTGAAATATGTTCAGGGCTGGAGCCTTATCATATGTGTGCTCTTTGGTGCACGGCGGACAATGTATAAGGGAATGAGAGGCAATAAGATTTTCATGGCGAGTCATCGAAATTCGACGTGGCGCCACGTCCTCACCGTATCACGAAAACTCAAAAGCTCCGCAATTTAACATGGCCCAGGTGTGTAGTTGGCACTGTCCAAATATGAAGTTTGTATGACAAAATCCCAAGGAGGAGTTCGCGAAAGTACAAGGCATGGAAATGGTAAAATCAGAGCCAAAATGTGACTTTCAATCCAAAATGGCGGACTTCCTGTTGGGTTTGCGTCAATGGGCCCATTGACTTTTTTGTTCGTCTTGTCATGATACATACGTGTACCAGATTTCATACATGTAGCTCAAACCATGTGGTCGTAGGGCTGCATTTTATAAGGCATAGGTGGCGCTCTAGAGCAATTTTCCAATGCTCATATGTAAAACCATTAAAATACAAAATTTTTCACCAGACCTGATGCGTGTGCAAAATTTCATGAGTTTCTGAGCATGTTAAAGCCCTCAAAAAGGCAATTCATTTCAATGAAAAATAATAATAATAATAATAATAATAATAATAATAATAATAATAATAATAAACAGAGCAGATACAATAGGGCCTTCGCACTCTCGGTGCTCGGGCCCTAATTAAAGCTGCAAGCAGCGTTATGAGGGCCCTCGCACCCCGGCACGTCGGGCCACGCCCAACACCTACAACCAGCACGTCCGATCTGATGTCACATTGATGGAATTCAAGCCTAGAACCACAAGCTAACGATTCATCTCATTCAATCATTATTATAGTCGTCCCACTAGGTGGCGCTCTAACCATTACTGACAAATGGGATAACAAACATTTCTGACCTTGAGTCTCATCACGCCTGCGAACTTTGGGAGAGATTGGACATTGTGTTTTTGAGTGACAGCAAATTACTGCTTTTTGGCGAGGGATTGAAACTCCACGTGCCGCCATGGCCACCCCGTTTCCCTGAACGTAAAAAGCTTCGCAATTTAACATCACAAAGGTCTTTAGATTCCACACACAGGAGATCGGGTTAATCTGATGAAATCCCTTGGAGGAGTTCGTCAAAGTATGAGGCCTGAAAAGAGGCGAAAAAGTGGCTAAAATTACACATTAATTTTAAAATGGCTGACTTCCTGTTGGATTTGGGATATTGCTCCAAGAGACTTTTTTGTACATCTTGATATCCTCCATAAGCTTACCAGGTTTCAGACTTATAAATAAAACACAGAGCAGGGGCTGATGTTTTGAAATTTTGTAGGGGGCGCTGTGGAGCCATTTTGCACTATTCAAGGAAAATGATCACATAACAACAAAGCCCTCATCACATTGGAGGTTTGGGCCAAATTCCAAGACTTTTTAAAATTTCCAAGCCCCTCAAAAGCCACTTCGTCTTTCATGCTGAACCGCGTTGCCACCAGGGTGCGCCGTTCAGTTTAAAGTCACAATTTTCGCACAGAAGCATCATGAAGGACTGATGGTGATATTCACCGCTTTTGAGGTGGCCGCGATGAACCTGTGAAAATCAGTACAACAAAATGAAAGACATGACATTTCCTGGTGCCACTAGGTGGCGCTCTACGTATTCCTGACAATGGGCATATCAATCTCTTCAGGGCGGGTCTGACATCATCCCTGTAAAATCTGGTACTGATCAGATTGGATTTCATTGAGTTACACTAATTTGTTTCTTCATGGCGAGACCTCAATGTTCGCCATGCTGCTGGGGTCACACCCTTCAGCGAAAACTCACAGTTTTCTCTGTAACCCAAGACCAACTCCTTAAGGCTTTCCTGGAGAAATTTGAGGCTGCAGATGTCACCCATTACAATACTGTACCCAAAGTGTAAAACATGACATTTCCTGTTCCCACTAGGTGGCGCTGTACCTGATGTCAAATATGGCAGTTGAAATATGTTCAGGGGTGGAGCCTTATGATATGTGTCCACTTTGGTCAAGGTCGGACAATGTATGACAGAACGAGAGGCAATAAGATTTTCATGGCGAGTCATCGAAATTCGCCGTGGCGCCACGGCCTCACCGTATCCCGAAAACTCAAAAGCTCCGCAATTTAACATGGCCCAGGTGTGTAGTTGACACTGACCAAATATGAAGCTTGTACGATGAAATTCCAATGAGGAGTTCGCAAAAGTTCGAGGCATGGAAATGGCAAAATTAGAGCCAAAATGTCACCTTCACTTGCAAATGGCGGACTTCCTGTTGGGTTTGCGTCAATGGTCCCACAGACTTTTTTGTTTGTCTTAGCATGATACACATGTGTGCCAGATTTCATACATGTAGCTCAAACGATGTGTTCGTAGGGCTGCATTTAACAAGGCATAGGTGGCGCTCTAGAGCCATTTCCCAGTGCTCATATTTAAAACCATTAAAATACAAAATTTTTCACCAGACCTGGCATGTGTGCAAAATTCCAAGAGTTTTTGAGCATGTTTAGGCCCTCAAAAAGGCTCTTGTTTTGCCTGAATAATAATAATAATAATAATAATAATAAGAAACGGAGCAGATACAATAGGGCCTTCGCACAGTCAGTGCTCGGGCCCTAATGATAATAATAATAATAATAATAATAATAAACAGAGCAATACAATAGGGCCTTCGCACTCGAAGTGCTCGGGCCCTAATTAAAGCTGCAAGCAGCGTTATGAGGGCCCTCGCACCCCCGGCGCGTCGAGCCATGCCTTACACCTAAAACCAGCACGTCCGATCTGATGTCACATTGATGGAATTCATGCATTTAACCACCAGCTAAAATTTCATCTCATTCAACCATTATTATAGTCGTCCCACTAGGTGGCGCTCTAACCATTACTGACAAATGGCATAACAAACATTTCCGAGGTCGAGTCTCACCACGCCTGTGACATTTGGGAGAGATTGGACATTGTGTTTTTGAGTGACAGCAGATTACTGCTTTTTGGCGAGTGATTGAAACTCCACGTGCCGACATGACCACCCCGTTTCCCTGAACGTAAAAAGCTTCGCAATTTAACATCACAAAGGTCTTTAGATTCCACACACTGGAGATTGGTTCAATATGATGAAATCCCTTGGAGGAGTTCGTCAAAGTACGAGGCCTGAAAAGAGGGGAAAATGTGGCCAAAATGACACATTAATTTTAAAATGGCTGACTTCCTGTTGGATTTGGGATATTGCTCCAAGAGACTTTTTTGTACATCTTGATATCTTACATTAGCTTACCAGATTTCAGGCTCATAGACGAAACACAGAGCAGGGCTGTTGTTTTGAATATTGTAGGGGCGCTGTGGAGCCATTTTGCGCTATTCAGTGAAAATGGTAAAATAACAAGAAAGCGCTCATCACATTGGAGGTTTGGGCCAAATTTCAAGACTTTTTAAACTTTCCAAGCCCCTCAAAAGCCACTTCATTTTTCATGGTGAACCGCGTTGCCAACAGGGTGCGCCGTTCAGTTTAAAGTCACAATTTTCTCACTGAAGCATCATGAGGGACTGATGGTGATATTCACTGCTTTTGAGGTGGCCACGATAAACCTGTGAAAATCAGTACAACAAAATGAAAGATATGACATTTCCTGTTGCCACTAGGTGGCGCTCTGCATATTCCTGACAATGGGCACATCAATCTGTTCAGGGCGAGTCTGACATCATCCCTGTAAAGTCTGGTTCTGATCAGACTGGATTTCATTGAGTTATACTAACTTGTTTCTTCATGGCGAGACATCAAAGTTCGCCATGCTGCTGGGGTCACACCCTCTCCGAAAAGTCACAGTTTTCACTGTAACCCAAGACCAACTCCTTAAGGCTTTCCTGGAGAAATTTGAGGCTGCAGATGTCACCCATCACAACGCTGTACTCCAAAGTGTAAAACATGACATTTCTGTTCCCACTAGGTGGCGCTGTCCCTGATTCAAATATGGCAGTTGAAATATGTTCAGGGCTGGAGCCTTATCATATGTGTGCTCTTTGGTGCACGGCGGACAATGTATGAGGGAATGAGAGGCAATAAGATTTTCATGGCGAGTCATCGAAATTCGCCGTGGCGCCACGTCCTCACCGTATCACGAAAACTCAAACGCTCCACAATTTAACATGGCCCAGGTGTGTAGTTGACACTGACCAAATATGAAGCTTGTATGACAAAATCCCAAGGAGGAGTTCGCGAAAGTACAAGGCATGGAAATGGTAAAATCAGAGCCAAAATGTGACCTTCAATCCAAAATGGCGGACTTCCTGTTGGGTTTGCGTCTATGGGCCAATGACTTTTTTGTTCGTCTTGG
>NC_031971.2:484726-517226 GCF_001858045.2 Oreochromis niloticus
TGAAGAAATCTGAGCGAGGGACAAATTTCCTATCCTCAAACAAGTGTAATTCATGGCCAAACGGTAATAGGTGAGGAAAAAATTCTTGAATTGTGAGCATCAGGGATGCCTGAAGATATATTGGCACAAGCGTCATGTCTCAACTTTGTTTCGTTAAGGAGATATGACGATTTGAAAATGCCTCTCATTAGAGAATTCCAGCGCTGATTTTGAAGAAACTCTCCATTGAGTTTCTATGGAGAGTTTTGAGACTTTATGTTACTCTGAGGAGATTTGCAAAAAGTCTATAAGTCCCACAACAATGATAGTGACATTTTCTGAATGCCAGCAAAAATACCTACGTTTTGATGTATAATTTGTGGGGGTTGAGTGGAAATTGAGCGAGTAGCAAGAAGTTGTTCAGACATGAAGAGAAAATTCAGAAAGGACGAGTGCACACTCTGAGTTAATTGCATAGCAACCATAACAACGCATGTATTTTCTGAAAAATCACAATTTTGCAACTGAAAACTTAAAGAGGTATAAAATTAAAACGGTAGAAGATCTGAAAAAGCTGAATCAGACAGGAATAGCCCAATAATTTGAGAACATTTTAAAGTTTGAATGGAGTTTCTAGGTTAAAGTATGACAAAGTAGTTAAGTTTCAAAAACAAGCAAGTTTTAGCAGAATTTCTGAAGATTTCCATTCATTTCAATGGGACAAATTAAAGGAAAAAAGTGTAATATTTTAAAAAGTATAACAGTAATAAACACCAAAAGTCATAGCAATAATTAGCAGAAAGAGCAGAACAGTATAGAGTTTGAACTGAGAAAATCGGCTGAAAACTGAGGAAGTAGTTAAACGACAAAAACGTACGGAAGCAACCAGAATAAAGTATAATAAAGAATAAAGAGAAACAGGAACTCAATAGTGTGGAAGCCCTTTTAGGGCATCCACACAATAAAGAGAAACAGGAACTCAATAGTGTGGAAGCCCTTTGAGGGCATCCACACAATAATAAAGAAGAAAGAGAAACAGGATCTCAATAGTGTGGAAGCCCTTTTAGGGCATCCACACAATAATAAAGAAGAAAGAGAAACAGGATCTCATAGTGTGGAAGCCCTTTTAGGGCATCACACATAATAAAGAAGAAAGAGAAACAGGATCTCAATAGTGTGGAAGCCCTTTTAGGGCATCCACACAATAAAGAGAAACAGGAACTCAATAGTGTGGAAGCCCTTTTAGGGCATCCACACAATCACCTCCCAAACCCAAATATGGGGAAGCTATGGCTGAAACATGGGTTAAGAGATTGGGGAAAAAAAGAGACATCTTCTGAATTTGGACCATAAACACATCCTTATGGAGATAGATTCTCTAAATAAGAAACCAGATATAAGAATGTAGCGTTCTTCCTCATCTTTTATGACTTTTTCTATGGTTAGAGGCAGATTACGATGGATAAGGATGGCTACTCCTCTACTTTTTGTATTATAGGATGAGTAAAAAACTTGGCCAACCCAACTTCTTTTTAGTTTTGAGTGTTCCAAATCATTTAAATGAGTTTCTGAAAGTAAGGCAATTTGTGTTTTTTCCTTTTTCAAGAATGAAAGAGTTTTTTGTCTTTTAACAACATTATTCAGCCCTTTAACATTTAAAGAAATTATTTTAAGGTCAGTCATATCAGCTCAACTTTTTTTGTTATAGTTTTTTTCCCCCCCTCTATTATAACAGGATGTGTGGGAAACCATTTCTCGGAGTGCGCTACTGCAAAAAAGCAAACAAATGTTTCCATAAAAGGGAATGTGGGTAGTTTTAGATACATTATATAGACAAAAAAATGAAAAGAATAAACAACAGAAACAATAGCCATGCATAGTAGTGATAAAAAAAAAAGAGAAAGACAACCCCTAAAACCCCCCTTCCCTCCCCCAAAAAAACAATCCTGCGATCCATCAAAAAAAGAAAACTGGGTCTTGTGAAACCGAGCAAGAGTCACTGACAGAGAGGCAAAAAGAAAAGAAAAGAGAAACAGAAATTCCCCTCCAAACTCCCTCCAAATTTTGCATAATTTTAAAAAGTATAAATTTCTTCAGTACTGAACAGCAGAAATTAGGCTTTCTTGTCCAAGGTCATTTAAGTAAAAAAAGAAGAAAAGAAAAGAAAAAAGACAGCGGCCGACAGCGCTGTAAACAACGGTAGACTGGTGGGTAATAAGCGAATGAATAATGCCGAAAACAGAGATTTAGAATGGGAAACTTCTTGAAGTACACACACACACACACACACACACACACACACACACACACACAGACACACACACACACACACACAGACACACACACACACACACACACACAGAGAGAGAGAGAGAGAGAGAGAGAGAGAGCGCGCTGTGCATGAAGTGTGATTTTTATCGTGGTGGAAGCAAAACAGCAAAAGTAAGAGGGAATTCATCACAACATTTATCAAATGTGAAGGGTAGTTTGCTGGTTCAGTGAATTTTGGTTGGAGAGAGACAAAACCTGCAGCTCAGAATCTAGTGCACAAAAGACACAGCGCGGACCCAACGCATCAGAATCAGTGAGCTGTCGGCTTTCAGCCCCGACGGCATGTCCGTGTACGGGCCGTCGGGTGAGAAACCCGAGAAAGAGAAAGCGGATTCTGAAAATACGTATTATATTTAAAAGTCGATACAGGATTTAATGAATCGATATCGCTTTATTCAAGCTACTCACCTCTCTCTATCCACCTGCACTTTCAACTGGACCACGGCCAATCAGAGAGGTCCCGCCCCTGACTATCTCTGATTGGTTTAGACCACGATAGGGGCATAATGTGTGTCTGTTGTTGACCACATGGAGACTTTCAGAGTTGCAGAGACTTTTTTTTTGTGTGTGTGTTACTCGAACAGTTGGTTGCACCGGTGCGACCTAATATTTTTTTAGTCGCACTATTGGTTGCATTTGCGACCAAATTGGCCGCACTCTAGAGACCTGTGTGGTCAAATATACCTAGTAAATACAATTTTCCATACATTTTAGCCAATATAACAGCCATATGTTTTATACATCCCTTCGGGAGTTCTTCCATAACTAATACCCACCTCTGGGCTCTCCTGGACCTTCTCTGTGTTTGGGCTGGGTGGTTTGAAGCAAGCCAGCATCTCCAGCAGGTCGAAGAGTGTGGTGAGATGTGGCTCCTGAAGGAGCAGTAGCATAGGAATGTGCTCTTTCTGAGGAGGTGGAAGACAGGAGGCAGGCAATTGGATGCCCTCGCCCTTCCTCTCCCTCCGCGGAGCTCCCAGAGACACAAATACCATCTGGGATCAGATAAGAAGATGGTTCATAAAACTCATCTGCACTGAACAACTTTAATCAAAATTTACATGATTAGACAAAGTTAAAAGATGTAAAACAATCTTTCAGACTTGAGCTGAAGTGCAGTCTGTCCTACCGTTGGCTGTTTCTTATACAGAAGAGAGGTCAAACTGTTACCTGCATGTCTTTAAAGCCCAGCTCATGCAGAGTCTTCTCATCATAGTCTGTGGTAAGTTCATGACCAGAAGAGATCATCCTGACCGGTCCCATCAAACCACCTGAAGGACACGAGACAACATTTCACTAACAGACTCACTCACACATTTACACACACACTGACACACAAACAAAAGCAAGGGAGAATATTTTATTGAGGGAGCTGACCTGGGAAGTCTCCTGGCTGCCGGCCACTCTGGCCAAATTCCTGCAGCTGAGCCTGGTGGTTCATCTGCTCCTTCTGCAGGTTCTCGTACCAGTGGGTCACCTCAGCTCGCAGGTCAGCTACTTGGTCACTGGGATACATCTCAATGGTCATCTGCAAAAATATGTAATGGATAGCGTGTCCAAACATTTGACTCGTCCTGTAGAAGCACATTGTAAGTATTTATGCAATAAGATTCATTTGCTTTTACTCAAGTGTCACCTTGTCAGGCAGGCCGGCGGGCTGACAGACGATCCTAAGAGGTAGAGACTGTTTGTCACTCAAAGCTTTAAGGTGGCTGCTGATTCCCGTCCCCTCGATCTGCCACTGTCGCAGGTGGTAAGCAAACCTGCCACAGACCAGAGACAAAACGATGTGCTGCAATACTGTTTGCTTGTTTTCATATAAAATGATTTTGACCACTGAGTTTTTAATAATGTAAACATTCCAGGTGTGCGTACCTGCGCCGGAACGCCTCCAGGTGTGTTTTGAGCATGAGCAACCCCCTCTCAATGCTGGTCAGACTGGAGTGAGCATCCTTCTCCAAGTTGGCAGAAGCCATCAGGAGGCTCTCCATACATTTCCTTATGAACTCTTGTTCCTTCTCCAGTCCTGTTTTACCAGCTGGAGACACACAAAAGTAGAATTAGTAGATTAAGATCAGCAATTTTTCAAAGTCTTTTTGTTCTTATTGGTACGGAAGAATAAAAACAACTATTTCATAACAAAGCATTTGACTTCATCATAGTTCAGTAAGTAAAAACTGACCATTGATGTAGTAGGAGTTGATGTACTGTATAGCAGCGCGGCTGATATCAGCAGATTGAGCTCTCAGAGCGATCCCCCACAGCTGGTCCATCCCACACAGCTGGCGACACAGACATTCCTCAATTAAGCATTTACTCAAATGTCTCTGAAGACAACATGTCTGATTACGAGCATCACATGCTTTTGTTTCCATTTACCTCACAGCTAGAGGCGTTGTCCAGCGCAGTGGTAGCAAGCCGGGCCAGGTTACAGAGGTGCTGAAAGAGGTTGAGGCCTGTCATGCTGATAGTCTCTGGCTTCAGCTGTGGCATCTGGAGACACACAGTGACATTAACAAACACGAAGTAGTCAACATCAACACACGACTGCTGCTCGTCTGAAGCTGCCCAGAGGTTCGTAATTGTGCTCCACCCCAGCTGAGTTTAAACCCATCCAGTCGAATAAACATATGAGAAATAGTCTGATAAATTCTGTTCCTGTTTTGTTTTTTTAATTTATTTAAAAAACAGTCCAGATCCTGAAAAACAAGTTTGATGTTATTGCCAGCTCTAAACTATAAACCTGAGGCTACAGTCCCACACACTTACACAAAACCCTATTCTAATGAGGACACGTATATGATCTTTCTTTTAGTATTTAGGTATGAACACAAAGCGAAGATGGGGGGAAAAAAAGCACAAAGAGAATCGCCGCTGTAGAAACATGAAGAGGTAGAAACAGTGGCTGCACCCTGACTGCTCATCACTGCTTTTGTTACCCGCTGAAGTTCAGGGGCTGGCTGCTGGGCTGGGCTCTAACATCACTTTGTTCTTTTGACTAGCTTAGCATTAGCATGATGTCTGTGGAAGTGGTTGCAAAGAGCTGAAGTTGTGTTAGCAACACATCGTGCTCTCGTCCTTTTGTGTAACATTTCCACCCTGTAGACTGCCATACTATATGCACAACTATACACAAACTAAAAAAAAAAATCTAGCACAAGTGCAAATGGAGCTGATAAGAGAGCTCGATAGCCAGGCAGACTAACAAATCGCAGAAACTGAACTAGGAGAGAACCTGTATAGTGAAACCAAAGAAAAAAAAAGAAAGGAAAAGAAAATCTTAATGCTATGATTCTTTTTCAACTGAAAAATTGTCTGCCACTTTAATGTTGCACAGCACAGGAAATAAACTGTTTTTTCAAACATTTAAGAGATTTATGGAATTAAATTTATGCCACAATTTGTACACAAAACAGGCACAGGTATTCAATGCCACTCGAGTTATTAAATTGACGTGTAAAGTCAACAACCCACGCACATAGAACTCAGCAGCCACATGCAAAAAGAAGCAATCATGCTCCTTTTGCTTCTGCAAACGCTGCAGTTGGAGGTTGTATTTGTTTACAATTTTCTAGTTTTTCAAAAAAAAAAGTGAGTATTTTGTTGCCACAGGGTAACTGTTTTAGTTAAGTAATCTGAACCTGTCCATGACAGAAGCAGTGGTGTCACTGCTTTGAATGTGACCAGTGACATTAGGACCCCTTTTCAGGTTACTCAAGCGATTTGGCTGCTGAGTTCTACGCACAGGTTCTTTTACGCACAAGGAATTTATTTGTGTATCTGCGTTTTTGCCCCCTCCCTTGACTTTGGAATTATCTATAATTCCACAGCCATTCTTATTCATTATCCATGGGACACCTATAAAATTCTACAATCCACGGTCTTGTTACTACCTTCTCCAGGAAGAGATGTTTGTAGGTCTCCATGCCCATAGCATGCTGGTCTTTGCTGCGGACCTGGTTGAGGAACCAGTGCAATGCATCATCGTAACATTCAGCGTCTTCCACCAGACAGTGCCACAGAATGTCCACTTGCTCCAGACTCAGTCCTGACAAATCCAAACACCAAAATAATTACAAAATAGAGTTCAGCGATGTCAAACGCAGACCACTTTTCCCCCTTATCTTTGGGCTTTGGAAGAAGCCCTTTGGCTATAATTATCTGCTTATGTTGCACATCCATACATAAGAGGCTAAGACCTTCTAAAGGGGATTAAAAGGTAAGAGACATTTTCTTTCATTACACGTAAACACTCTTAACAGTGTATAATTTTAGAGATCCCTAATTTAAAATGAAAGAGCCCAATAAGAAAGGCTCAGAAATCAAGAGTGAAATGCAAAGTGCTAAAGACCACAAAACTTTAAGAAAACACTTCACTCCTTTAATTTTTTTCTCTTTTGGGGTGTAAAATATTCCTCAAGAAGAGAATATATCCCTGGTGTGGGGAAACAGCAGAGATCAGGGTTATGTTATGAAAACCACAGCTGTTATTTACTAAAGCATAATATAGACACCTCTACCTCTGTGCAACTCTCTGGATAGGTGCATGTCTTTCAAAAACATCTTAGTTCACAGAGAATATTACTCTAGTACATAAATGGTATCGGAATCTTACTGAAGTGGTCGGGAGATCCCAGTGTGGAAAAGACACAGGTAAGGAACTGCAGACGGACCTGGACCTCTGCACTGTGACTGTACCTGCACAACACACACAGACAAGGTATGTGTCAACAGTGAAGAAAGTGAACTGATGTCTGAAGATCACAGGTTGCAGAAGCTTCCAACTGCTCTATCAGAAGTATTGACACCAAGCACAATTCTGCTAACGCAGTCTTTGAGATGCGTCTGTAAATAATTTAAATGAACATTGGCTGCTATCATGGGCACTCCAGAAATATCACACTAGTGGGCAATTACAATGTCATTAAAGGTTAAAGCAGGTTAAACAACTGTACACAAGGGAACATTAAGCAAAGCAATCAAATGGAACTAAAGAGGTGTTATGCAGATAATGTGAAGATAAAAATGAATTTGCTGGTGGACAGAATCATGAGACGCATCTTTCTTTTCCCAAAGGCCATGCCAATAAAATTTCAGGCCAATGCCATAATGAGATCAAATTCAGTGAAGCAAAAACTCAAACAACACTTGGTTAGCCTCAACAAAGAATTGTAACACTAAAGCTCTCACAACAAAAACTGAAATTTTAAATAAATTGGGTAAAGGAATTCCACTGTCAGCATGATTTTTCTGAGGAGTGACTTTAGTGTCCAATTCTTCCTAAATGTGGAATTATCAGGTGGAAGGTATTTTTTTTCTAGCCATAATTAAGAGAATAAAGCTGTGACTCAGAAAGCTGACAAATTAATTACAAACAAGAATTTAAAACTGAAAAAGGAAGCATTGTTTAACTTAAATAAATGAACTAAGGTCAACCAATTTTTTTAAAAAGTGTGCATTTATGAGTGTCTTGATTTTAATAAAGAACAGAAAGTAGGGCTGGGCCATATCATACCATTCACGGTAATGCCAGTATAATGTTGGGCAACGATAAGAAAATGAAATATCGTGATAGAATATGGGTAAAACACACAAGCGCAGTGCCTTTGTTTTCATACGCACATGGCGAAAAAAAGCATGGCGGCGACAGAGAATAAGAAGGGCGAAAGCGGATCGTTGAGTGAAACGGATTAACCAGAATTGGTTTGTAAAAATGCTGCAACTTCAGTGGCATGGAACTGGTTTAGCTTTCGTCCGTCAGATACACAACAAAGCACTATTTTTGGTAGAGCATGCTAGCGGGCGTTGTTATTACCGTGTTTTTTGGAAAATACGGCACACTTAAAATCAATCCTTTGATTTTTTTCTGAAAATTGACAGTGCTCCTTATAATCCCGTGTGCCTTATGTATGAATTCTGGTTGTGTTTACTGACCTCGAAACGATTTTATGTGGTACACGGCGCTCGAAAATCTGTCAAATGTTTCAGTATGACTTTGCTAAGCCACGAACCCGCACCGCTTGATGGATTGTCGGAGCATTACGGCTATCATAGGCAGGAGCCTCGCGAAGTGATATGTACTGTGCTTCAACATAATATTACCGTATTGTGTGTATAACCTGTTTTTATATTACACATGGTTATGCTGAGGATATGTTGGCCAATTTCCACTGGAAATGCCTTTTGGTTAAACTGTCAGGAAGGAATTTGTACTGTTACATTTTTATATTACTTTAATGCACATTAAAAACAGCTGCTTGTTTAAGTGAAAATACATTGATGTTTTTTTATTTGCACTAATAAAGTTGTGGAGTTGTAAAGTATTTTGTCTAGTGTCGTCAGTTATATCGTTATCACAAATTTTCAAATGTATATCGTGATAAATATTTTTGGTCATATCGCCCTGCTCTAACAGAAAGTATTCAATGACTACTAAAGTAATGTGGCCTAAAGAACTTTGTAGAAAGGTGAAAGTCATTATTAACAACTGCAAAATCAAGCGTCCTGTTAAGTACAGTTATAGACTCAAGAAGTTTGTCATTTTGTATAGTGTTACCTAGCCTGAAATGAAATGCTGTTTCTCACCAGCCTCTACAGTGCAAAAAGGAATACAATTTAAAAAGAATAAGTTTAAAAAGAATAGGTTTAAAAAGCGCAGTAAAAGAGGCAGTAATGAATTGCAACAATAGTGATGGATAAATAAATAACATAAAATCTAAGTTCTAAAACAAACTCAAGTCACATTCGTTCGAGTAGTCAGCAGTCCTTTCACGGAAGGGGATGGTTAGATTAGGGTGTGTGTGTGTGTGTGTGTGTGTGTGTGTGTGTGTTTGTGTGCATGCGTGTATCGGGGCAACATCTATCTTGAGCCACCCCTCACTCCTTTAGATTTTGTAGGAATTTTTAGCAGCAACTTACTTACATTGAAACAGTATACAAGGCAAAAACAGTTTGGACAGTTTCTAACAAGCTTGAAAGCAAATATTTAGTATGACCAGCTTTATTCTTCAACACAGCCTGTACTCTCATATAATTTCTTTAAGTCATCATGAGGAAAATTTCTCCAGGCTTCTTGAATCACATTGAAAGCTCTTTTGTTGTTCTTTATCACACTGTTGACAGTACTGTTTTCTCTTGTCTTCCAAATCTCCAGTTTCCTCAAGATATATAAAGTTTCCAGCTAATAGCAGTTTGTGAATCAACTTGTTGGTGCAAAAGTGATATTTTATTCTTGTCAAACTATCATGTTGGGCTTTTTTTGTAGATTCAACTGAAGAAACGAGAACAAATAATGTGCTTTTGTAACAGACAATTTGAAACGAAGTTGTCTGTAAAGCCAACTTCACAGCTTGAATTACAGTAGGTGCCGCTGTTTTGCATGAATTATTTATATGTCAGTGGTAAGTGGCTTAACCTGTTCCTGGACAGGAACAAAGGGAGGATTCAGTGAAAAAGCAACAAAAGAATTTCAGAAAGACTGGAGAAGCTCAGGGAACACTTTAAAAAGAATTACGAGTCCAGCTTCTTGCAAGCAAAATATAAAGAAATAAAGGGAGACTCAATATTCTGTATAGTAGTGTCGATATGTAGTAGTGGTTTAAGACAGACTCACAGTGCAAATTTGTGCCGGTGTTCTCTGACTTCTTGGATGTAGTGTTGCAGGTTGTCGAAAAACAGTTTCATCATGTGCAGCTCCTTTTCAGCCCACCTGACAGAACCAACAAACAAATCAGTGCAAGGCTCACAAAACAAAACACTTCAATACTCATATTTCTATTCTTTTCAGAAAGACTCAAATATTTTGACTCAGCTTTGATGAGTCATGTAATTGTATTTGAAACTCCATATGGTATCTGACTTTTGTTGCACTCTAAAGAAGTGGTATAACTTACATGGTGATCCAATGAGTGTCATAGCTGGAGCCAAATTGCTGGAAAGTGCCAAAAAGTTTAGGAAGTAGACGCAAGGAAACCACAACTGACCTGAGAGAAGAGAAGAAGACAAAGTCCAGTTTTTCAAAGATTCCCAAACGAGAATAATTAAAAAAATAAATAAGATGAACATTTTAAATGCTCATGAAATGATTATCTGGTGTTGATATATCAGTAGTTTATCTATGTGCAGGAAGCTACAACATGCAACCGTTTTTATGTGTGCACTGCAAGGACAGGTGCCTACCAAATATTCATTTTCAATACATTCAATCAGAGACAAGTCCTAAATATCATAAGCTTGTTTTATTTATACATTTATGCAACAATTTAAAAAATAAAGAGGTCACTCTTACCGGTGATGGGCCAAGTTGTCAAGGCAACCCTCGATAAAGCGCATTCGAATCTGTCTGTCAGTGAACCAGCAAACCAGCGAGCACAGCAGTTTCTCAGCTTCATTGATAAGACCTTCAGAGAGATGAATCTAAACACACAAGCAAATTATAAAATGAATTTTACACAATCCTGCTGAAGCTAGCTAAAGCACCATCTATCAACTCTGTGAACACATGTCTATAAGGAAATATTGGAGAAGTGGAAGTCGTACTGCATCTTCATCTTGTACCAGATCCCAGAGCAGAGTGTTGCCCTTCTTACAAACATTATCCAAGTTGATGTCAGTCACAGCGTGGCTGCTAGAGTACTGATGTTTATGAACAGCTGGACCTGAGGGGATAAAGAGGATTCACATGGTCAGATTTACTATTATTATTATTGTTATAAATTAAACTGTCCTAGTTCCATAGTGTGGCTCACCTTGCACCAGGTGCTCATGGTAAATGGAAGCCAAGTTGGGAAGGTGCTGCTGCAGGTGGGAGCTGAGCTCAGCATGGGAGTTTATCTGGACTAGCTCCTCCTCACAGCCCGATTCCTCCCCGTCAAAATCAGCCATATTCTTTTCTGACTTTGCACTGACCTGAGAGCTGCTGCAGCTAACGTCATCAGCACTCAGCATGTCCTCCACAATGGGTCTGAGGGAGGAAATTAGGGTTTATAGATCAAGGATAGAATGACAGGCACATTTAAAAGAGGAAAAAAAAAGAAAAAACACTAACATGTATAACTACAGAGAGTTTCCTAGCACAGATGAAATTTGTGATTTTAGACAAATATGCAAAATAAACACCGCAGTCAATAAAATGTTTTACATCTAAAACCAGCTTTAATACTACAATATTTGCTGGACATAAGCTGTACTCAGAAGGTAAAATCCTATACTTACATATTAATATACAGTATATAAACACACAAAAAAAATGCTATATGCAGAATACCATGAATGTCCCTCCATTTCTACCCTAATTTGAAAATGTGCTCAGTAGACAGACACTCTTTGTTAGCCATTAATAAACAGAAGTGTAGCAGTGTTACCCTTCATGATGGTGGTGGTGGTGATGATGATGGTGGTGATGGTGGTGGTGCTGAGGGCCAATGAAACGACGGCAGTTAAAGAGTTCACTGCTCATGGCCTCTCCTAGGAAGTCCCCAGGTCGCGGGAGACAGGGAGGCTCCTGAGGTCCCTTGACAATCTGAGAAGGGCTGATATCTGGTGGCTGCTGCTGGGTCTCTGTCCCATCAGGCTGAGCAGATGACGATGCTGAAAAAGTGTCGAGCATTCTCATGCGGCTCTCTAGAGACGCTGTCGCCGCTGTTACCATAATAGCAGAAGTTTCTGGGTTGAAAGGGAGAACCTTGGATTTGGCTCCTCCCCCTGGGCCACTCGGCCCTGCCCCCTCACCAAGAGCATCCCCGGCTTTCCTTTTCCTTGACTCAGTCTGCTCCCGGGGCTCCTTTTGGTGCCCACCTTCAGCGGCTGAGCGGCTCCCCTCATCTTCATCCTCTTCATCGTCATCATCCTCCTCCTCTTCATCTTCTTCTTCATCATCCTCCTCCTCCTCCTCCTTTAAGGCCTCGCTATCTGCCATGTCATCAGAGTGCAGCTCACTGCCTGGGCTCCCAGCTGACTGGCTGGCTCGACTAGAGGCGGCTTCGTTGCTGGAAGCCTCGCTGCGGCCACTGCTGCTGCCTGGTCCGCTGCTGCCTTCCTCCACGCTGTTGGCAGTTTCATCTGAGCTGCCCTGCATAGACTCCTGAGGAAACAACAGCAGGTCTTTTCACCTGGTTGTGCATTTTATGTTAACGTCCTGGCTTTAATTAGACATTACAGAAAGACCTTCACATTGGTAGAACACCTGCTCTACCAATGGATCGTGGTTTCTTAGAGTTTATTGTGTCACCATATGTGCTGTATACCTCTGTGTCAGATAGTCTTTGCTGATTCCTCTTGCTGCCAGTCATCATCTGGTCATCCATCTCCATGTCGCTGCCTCCACTGTGTTGTGTGTCACTATTGTCACTGCTGTCTGGACTTGCAGCCGGTGAACCTGAAACCACATTAGATGACAGACTGAGGACCGTGTATAATCCTGAGGCTCAATAACGCATCAACAGTCTGAAAGTGCAATTGACCTTGAGGTCTAATGAATTATTCAGGAATTCATTGTGTAAAAACACAACTCATCCTAAGGTCATAATCAAACTACACATATATAGAGGAACGGTAACTAATGATGAAGATGCAAATATCTGGAAATCACACTGCAGATATCTGCAACTTAACTGTAGATATTGCCAATGGAAATCTGCATACACGCGGCAAAAATGATGTCAGCTGTCCTAGAATCACATTATCAATTATCCCAACAGGTGCGACTGAGTATATAATAATTTTAGCCACTTTTGAATGAAATTAAAGCTTGTTTCTTGCTTTTCTTTAACTCAAGTGGCAGAAAATCTCTTGGGTTGTGGAACATTTTGCATTTTGGAAGAAATTTTATCCTAAAATTATCGTTAATGAAGAAGGCAGGTGCAGTTATAAAACCAGAAATTAAAAACTACATTTCTGGTAAACAGTAGGGATGGGTATCGTTTAGGTTTTATCCGATACCAGTGCCAAACCGGTACTTTTGAAACGGTGCCGGTGTTTAAAGAATGGAGAACACAAACTTTGTCCAAAAACCTCTTCTTTTTTTTTTTTTTTTAGCAGTCTTTTTTCTGCAAAATGATAACCAAGTTAGCCTTTTCTGTTGATACAACATACCTCCTTTGGTTGGAACCAGTGCTTAGACAATAGAAAACACAAACTTTGTCCTAAAACCTCTCATGTTTAGCAGTTTTTTTTTTTGTAAAAAGATAACAATGTTAGCCTTTTCTGCAGCTATAGGGCATATTTGGTATCACTCTATCAAACAAGAAGACAGCCGCATGTAACTACGACGGTGTTTGCTAGTTCACATTACGTGCATTAATTTAAGGGGCCAGGGGCCAGGACTCAACTCTTCGGGTTCTTGGGGGATGTTGCTAACTCCGGGTCCGATAACAGGCACCACACCCGCAGTAGATATGCTCGGTGTGAGGTCTTGCAGCAAGCTATCAAATACGGTGCATTTCTCGGCTTTTAAAAAAACCCGCTATGCGTCGCCAGGTGTTTCATCAGATTCGAGGTGTTACCTCCTTTGCACAGTATCGCCTTAAAGCACTTGTTGCAGGCTGCTGAGTTTGCATCTTTTGCTGTGAAGTACAGCAAGACTTTTGACAGCTTCGCCTTGTGCATTTTTAATCTGTAGCTCTGCTCTAAAAGAACGTACGTACCTGGGCCCGCCTACTATCCTTGGAAAGGTAAAATGATTGGCTAGAATCCAAACTGTATGACACCTCAAGAAAAAAAAAAAAAAAAAAGCAGCACCGGAAAAAAAAAAAAAAAGCACCGAAATGTGCGCTGCTTTTCGGTCTGGTTACTACCGGTTATGTCAGAACCGGTCCCATCATGGCACCAGATACCGGTACCCGTCCCTAGTAAACAGCCAGTCCCACAGCCAACCCTTCTAATATAAAACATGTTATCTTTCAACTAAAGCTCAGACACTGAAGTGGCAAGAAAAAGCCTCAAAAATATTATACCGGTTTTTTTGGTGTTTTTTTGTTTGTTTTTTAAATAACAGGCTTCGTACTAAAATGCAAGCATGCAGACCTTTCTTGTTGCCCATGGGGATGTTGGTGTTAAGCAGGGAGGCGAAGGAGCTTTGTTTGGAGAGCTGGGCTTTTGCTGCCAAGGCATTATTCCAGAGGGCCTTAATCAGCATAGAGGCCAAGTACAGTGTCTGTCCGGGGAGAGTGGGGAAACACAGAAGCAATTCATCATAGGGACGTCACAACCACTTAAAGACAATGTTGGTGAAACTGTGCCCAGTGCTTCAACTTCAGAATGTTTTGTACCTGCTCGGTGTGAGTGCTCGGATGCAGGCCTGATACCAGGTTGAGGACATGACGGAGAGGCACAGGATCGAGGTTTTTAATGAGAGACGGGAAAAGGTCGTGGATGTAGCGGCTGCAATGTTTTAACTGATTTTTTTTTTTTTTTTTTTTGTTAAGGGGGAAACAAACAAACAAAGAAGCGGTTATTTTTGTTGAACACAAAACACCAACAATCTCATCAACTCATCGCAAAATACTGAAGGGAACATACTAATTTACCTGAAGTGATGATGATATCATCACAGTACAGTTATTATATATAATACAGGCTAAATATAATATTGCATTAAATCACAGAAGAATTTGAACTATTTAAAGTTAATGAAAGAGTAAATAAAAATCAGATCAAGTTCCCATTTCATCTGCAGATGAAAAATGGCTTCTTTGCCAATTCTGACATTCACAGCAATGCATGTTAATGTGCAGTGTCCCTGTTAAATGAATAAACCATTTGGTGGCATATACACCCTACTTTTTCCCAGTGCTTCTGACACAGAGAAATCCACCAATAGAGAAATACCAGCACCGATCACTCAGTAAGACGAATGTGTGGCTCTGCAGGCTGCCCCATGATGGAGTGGAATAAAGCTGTACCGTGTCTCTCGTCTTACCTGAGCTGCAGCCCAGATACAGTCTATGTGCTGTGTGCTGAGCCGGCCCTCTGCAGCCAAGAAGTTCAGGATCACTTGGCACTGTTTAATGATCTACAAAACACACATACACAAATGTAAATGTGCAAAACTGGGGGAAAATGTTCTCCAGAATAGTTTTTTCATTTTTCATTACTGGATCCAAAAGTCTCACCTCAATGTGCAAATTTGGGCCAAATATGTGCTCCACTACATTGTTGTGGATCAGCCAGTCGGCTAGTTCCTTTGCTATGGACCTGAAAGAAAAAAGCAGAATCATAATACGCTGTGTGAACCATTTTATTTTATTTACTTATTTGATGTTTATTTTATTTTTTAGCTCAAACTGGTTTAAAATGGTACCACATCCTTCCTGTTTGCTTGCATTTGTGGACAGGCATCTCTTTTCTTTACAGTAACTTACGTTTCTGTGTCAGACACCAGGGATTCGTTGTTACACACATCGTTGAAAGTGTGGAGCTGATTCTGAAGAAACACAAACATGCCCCGCAATAAGTGAAGGAATGAAGCACAACCAGTCAAATTAAGTGCAGCACCACTGGCTCATAACTCATTTAACCATCTAGTGAACAGCATAGATAATAGATGTTTGTTTTTGATGTTATTTCCCTCAATTAGGAGTATACTTGGTGAAAGTATTCTCCATTTTAGCACTTAAACACTGTTTTTTTAAACCTCGACTGCATTTACTTATGTTCTTTCATCAAAAGAGGAAATTTACAGATACAATACAATTCATCCCTCTACTTCCCACCAAATAATTCAGACACCTCCAATTGCTTAAATATTTTTGTGGAAAATCTCATTTTGAAAAAAGGTCCACAGGAAACTAGAATCAGCCAGAACTACATGAGGGTGTGAGAATGAGTTAAATCTGTTTGGAGTCCGACTCACTGTGATTTGGCTGAGTCCGGCCAATCTCATCGTGAGAGTGGGTGACATGAAGTATTTGAAGGCAAGATCCAGGCTCTCCTTATCAAAGCACAGTGCACTGTCCAGTGGTTCCTTCACCGTGCTCCACATCAGGTCTGCCATATTGCGTGCTGCGCTCTGTCGCAGCTCCTGGTCCGACAGCTTACACAGATACCTGCAGACGCATCCGACTGACAGATAAGCTACTGACAAAAACTTAAGTTTTATGTTTAATACTCTCTCCGAGGTTGTACAGTATTGTCAGCACTATTTGCTTATTATTTAAAAAAACCCACAGTATTTGTGACCACTTCCCCTCCTACAAGTAGTAACTACATTCTACAAACTGCCCCCCCTCGTCAGATCTTTGAAATTCACCAATCATTACTTCTGAGAGGAAAAACAAAGTACCTTTAGGGTACTATTAAAAACAAACTTGTCAGCATCCCAAAGCTAGAAAAAAAAAGTTTCATAAATCCTCCTCTAAAACATCCAAGTTTCACTTTGAAGAAAAACTCTCACTTAAGGTTGGCAGTTTTGAATCAGACTTTTGTCAGCGTACGCTATAATTTTCCAATAAACAACTGTGCTGCTGAGTCATTTACTCTCCACTCTGGGATGGCTGCGTTTGTGGTTTTTAGAGGTGTACCTTGGAGACAGTTTCTACTAAAGTACTTTGTGTTCATTTAAATAAAAAGAAATCTTTAAATAGAATGGAAAGTTACCATGATGTGAAAACTGTCCTAATTTTGTTTTTTGGTGGGGGTTTGGGTTTTTGTTAATGTACCTTTTGATCTTTTAATTGTTATCATGTGAAACCACTTCCCTACTGTTTGCATGTGTTCCTTATGGTTGTGCTAATCAATCATTTTATAGAGGTATACAGCACAGTCTGCAAGGCAGAGCTTAAAATAGTCAAAAATCTTTACAAACATTAGCATGCCAACCTACTCACAATAACAATACTAACACACTGATAATCTAGTAAATATCAAATACTGTGTTCACTAGTGCTGGGCGATATGGAAAAAATATTTATCACGATATGAATTATTTTATATCACGCTAACGATATATATCATGATATGCCACCTGACCTGTGGTCATCTGGAAAGTATGCAGTCTGTAAACAGCAAGTGGAGAGGGTGCAGTCTTTGTTTTGAGTTACTGTAAAGCATGTCGCAAAACCGGGTGCACGTAAAGCAGCACCATGTCGCAAAAACACAAGACAGAGTTTCTTTGCGAAAAATATAATTTTTTTATACTTTATTTTCTCTTGCATAAAGTTAAGAGTACGTATAGTGAGAAGACAACACTAATATATTTGCCACAGGCTATTTAATCCTTTAAGACCTACCATAGAACCAAGTCCGCCAGAGCTTATCTTTACATTTTACATGCTGTAGTGCCATTTGTGGGAGCATTTCAAGTTGCTATGCATCAATACAACCGTTATAGCCCAAATTTTAATAATATGTATGCATTAAGTCCATAGTAACTACATAAATTGCAAAAAAAGTGCAATAAACTACAAAAAAAATTGAAAATCGTTTGTTTTGTTTTTTACATATATTTCTAGTTAGAGAAATTTAAGAGGCTTATCCCTCAAAACTGTAAATACAAAAAAGTTGCACAAAATAGTTTCCAACCACGAGAAATTTATTTTGAGTGTCTTCATAGTTTTATTTTTGAGATACACTAATTTTTATATACTACAGGAAAACTGAAAATAAATATTATAATGCAAATTTGCAAAAAAACAACATGTGCATCAAAATAAACCATTTCCAACAGTGTAATTTGACTTCTAAGCATCCCAGAAATGATACAGAAAAGCATAAGGTCAAACATGACTTAAAAACACCAACATAGGCTTATAAGGCCCTGAAGGTAAAAAAAACTACATTTTCTGTGAAAATGACGTCACTTCCGGTTTCGGACAGGTAATGGCGGACATGCAATAGTTCGCGCTGACTTATATTCCAACGTAGAAAGTGTTATGAACAGCTGATCGGATCGGCAAAGCGTGTTTCTGGAATATTATGTTTTTGTTGCTGCAAGTCTGGAATATTATGTTTTTGTTGCTGGAAGTGCTTTTTATGCAATTTTTGCAAAGCTATATGTGGAAGGAAACCGTGACCTAGGGCAAGCTAATGGCATAAGATGCAAGTACAATTCCTACGGTTTCATAACGGAGTGTGCCTGCTCTGACCGGTTGTAAAGGGTTAATGATATATTTTATGTAATAATTTATAAAATTAGGGTTAGAAACGATAGAAGACAAATGGCACGATAGACACTTTTCTATCGTCCACACGATATATATCGTCATATCGCCCAGCACTAGTGTTCACTATGGAAGTTTAACATCT
Source organism: Oreochromis niloticus (assembly GCF_001858045.2). Taxonomy (NCBI): domain Eukaryota; kingdom Metazoa; phylum Chordata; class Actinopteri; order Cichliformes; family Cichlidae; genus Oreochromis; species Oreochromis niloticus. Next base: position 503,273 of record NC_031971.2, read on the forward strand.
GTTTAATTAGCAAAATGCTAATTGAAGTACCCTAACCCTAACCCTATTAGGAAAAATACTGACTTGTTAAAGCTGGCTCCAATTTTTCAGTCTTTGGTACAGAAAATGTTACCAAAGAGTTAACTAGGTAAAGTTGTATTTTTTTTATTTATTTATTTTTTTAAAATACAGTAGGTACTTTATTTAGTTACCAAGCTACACAGACAAAAGAGGCAATACAGTAGCAGAGCATCAGTCTGCCTACATCACATGCACTGCCAGCACTCTGCCTCCTCTTGGGTCACGTGAAAAGACACTGACTGGAAGTCTGGCAACTGTTGCTATGGCGACAAAGGCTCTTCCTAGCAACAAATGTATGGCACTTTAACAAGAAGAGAAGAAGGTGCGCTGCCTGACTGAGACAAATGGCGAGCTCTGATGCAGAATCAACAATGTCTGGCTTCCTCGATATAAATAATAGCAAATCTTGACTTCTTCAGCTGGGAAACAAAGCTGGACACTGAATCTAATATTCAGAGCTTTGCAGACAAGATTAAAAATCTGACAGTACACAAGAATACTGCAGTAAGAGTGTTAGTGACTGTCTTCAGATTCAGAAAATGTGGTTTTCAACAACATGGCAGCTCCTCAGGCATTTACAGGTCTTTTAACCTGCACCTGAAAGCAAGTGCAACTGGTGAGAATCACCTGTCTGTGGCTGAGGAAGATGTTCTATGTTGTTACATGTTTAAAATCAAGAATTGTGTGTAAACTCACCGTATCACAAAGGTCCGGAACGGTATGATGTGTTGCATGACGGCAGGAATGTGCAACCATATTCGGATCTGTAGGCAAGATCAAATACAATATGCGAATAATTAAACTTTTTTTTTTTTTAAGTATAAATTTCAGCTGAGAATCTGTCTTGCATCTTAAACAGAAGTTCATGTTCAAAGTTTAGCGTTATATTTATTACAGGGACAATATAAAAAATATCTTCAGTATTTGCCTCCAAAAAAAAAAACAAAAAAACCCCAAAACCCCCCCCCAAAAAACCCCAAACAAACTCAAAAAACTCCCAACAGATTAACAATTTCATCTTAAATTTAGCAATTATCAAATTTAAACCAATCACAATTTACTGCTGTTACTATTATTATCCAAGTTGTTTTTAAACATACTAATTCGTATGAATGCTAAACTGTGGTTTTTGAAATAACAGCAGCGGTTTGGATTGATAGCACTCACATTAGAAACTATGGTGATGAAGGCGTGGGCGATAGGGAAGGGGAGGCTCTCTGGAGTGCCTAACTCGAAGCACTCCTTCATCAGGGAGAGGCCGTGTTTCCCACAGAACAGGCAGACGTAGCGCAGCAGATGCAAAGGTACCTCCACATCCTTGACAAGAGTAGAGCAGGTTTACAAACGGTCATCCACTCAGAAGCTCATTTACCTTTTTTTCCATTTTGTGTGTGTAGTCTGAGCTAGCCCTTTCAAATGTGATGAACTGCTTTTGCAACAGAAGACAAAGCTGTTGAATGCATAAAGACAGGGCAAAATGACTTTAAAGAAGCATCTTCTATTCTAAAGAATATTGGGAGGGGGGGGGGGACGAGTGCATCTTATCTACCTTCACTGGTTTTGTTTCTAAACTGAAGGTTCTTTGTGACTTAAAGACAACTGTGTGGTAAAAGTATACTGTTGTGCCAAACTTAGTATACTGTAAACTTGAGACTGAAAGTAGTGAATTAAAATAAAGCGTGTAAACACTTATTTCTTATGAGATACTTTTGCTAATAAAAAACTGAAAAGCCATTAGTTTCCAGATTTCCTGCTCAGAATTTTTTCATATAAATGTGTTCTTCAGGCTGTTTTAAACCCTCTGCTCCCCCAAGCTTAATAAAAACTTTATCATAGTAGCAACTGGCAAGGTGAACAAAGATAATCCAGGGACACATTACTTCTCTCTGGGGCCCTGTAACATCATCTACAGGAAGTTCCCAGCATAGCTTTAGTTTCATGTTGACAGTACAGAGCTAACACACATGATTACAATGTTTACAACCCTTACAATGCTCATTTCAGAAAACAAAGAGCTTCAACAGGACCCATGACCAATAAAATCCTGTTACCAAGCTTAGAAATTCTCTTAATAATGTAAGCACATGTACAAAAAACACAAAGAGGGCAGGAAATTGGGACAACACTTAGCTAAACAAAAATGTAACCCCCCAAGGACTACCAAAACAGTGACGTAACCACTGTGAGTCATCTGGTAGGAAACGGAAAGAAGGCAAGGATCAGGGTTACATGGTTAACAGTAACTGTACTTTAAAACTCAGTGTGTGGGGACTAAACCAATCAAAGATGGCATTCTCTCAGAGACAAAAGTAAGCCTAGCCCTAACCTTACCTATGTAACATCTACATATCAGAGTAACATATTTATATGGTCACTCAGTTATAGTAGCATCTTATCTACAAACAATTCTGGGCACTCTAAGATTAGTAGGACAGATGAGACAGCCGTTTTCAACATGTGATGGTCATGTTATTTACTTCACAGTAGGATATAAATATCAACTTGAGATGTTACTTGTATACATACATTTCTTCCTACTGTTATCTATGCAGTGATGAGAAATCTGATCTGCTGCTGCCAATTTTCCAAATTACATTTAGAATAGTCACATGAGCTGACCCTCTGAAATCTGCTTTTGGAGGAAGTAGAATAACACTTAAGCCATTTTCTTCCAGGTCCCACACATTAGACTGGACACCTTTTATTATTCTTTTTCTGTTAAAAAAAAAAAAAATCATAATAATGCCCACCTGGAACTGCTATAATTCAACCACATCAATCAAAATTCAAGAGCGAGTGAAACAAAGGTCCACCACAATCGACAAGAAAAGATGTGACAATAAAACTGACTCTTCACCAGACATGTGACACTGTCACGGCATATACATGTTGTTCCCATCTTACAGCTATTCCCAACCCAATGCCTACATCTACCATCACCCCTGCCACCCTCCCTCTAATGCCCTGGATGCACCACAGCTGTCAGGTTTGGAAGTAGAAGGTGTGTATGCAGCTTTAATCAGAGTTTCAGGATGGAACAAATGACAGAGGCAAAACTGCCACAAGAACAAGACAACATGACAAGACTAAGTACAATTTAACCATTTTGAGGATAACAGCTGTCAGAACAGCTTGTAAGTCTGATAATTTTCTCCCCTGTGGGAGGATCCAGTTAATTAACAGGAAACAACTTGTAACTAATTTTAAAAAAAAAAAAACACACCATGAAAACGTTTGGTTCAGTGGAATAAGGATAAAGTGTATTTCTTACATTCATGTCACAGAAGGAGCCGAGGATGTTGCTTTCATGAGCCGATATGTCCTGAAATAATAATAAAAAAAACAGACCAGGAAATCCCAGTGTTGGGAGACAAGTGTAAGACCAAAATTAGTTTTAACCTATATGTAGAAGATTGGTAAATACAAGTCTCTTAATCACAGCCCACATTTGCCACAATCAAACCATTTTTTAATGTGCTTAAGGAGAAGAATGTGTTTTGGCACTGCCACCAGAGCATCTGTGTTCACATCATATAATCTCACATAATCTAAGAAGAGAAAAAAAAAAAAAAAAAAAACCTAGGCAAAACACAGCCTTAAGAGCAAAACAATGTAAACTACATAAATAGATATGGTATGACTGAACGGCCACATTTAATGTGGTGATAAAGCCAGGAGGTATTTGCTAAATGTGTCAGCCAATAACTAAACAGTCTGCAGTAGAGAAAGAGGAAACCTTGACTACTGTGGGTGTGGTCATGTGTCAGGTGTGTTATCAGAGACTCCTCACCTCTATGGTGGGATGTGTGTTGTGTTTGTAAGCTGTGTAGAGGGGGAACTGGATCTGGAAAATCTTGGCTGCACATAGCAACAGTTTCTCCCTCTCCTCCGTGCTCCAGGAGCTGAAGGGATCTTGACTGTCCTGGTTACTTTCAATGCCACATGCCACATCGTCACCACTCCTGGATTCAATGCTGGCATCCCCAGATCCAAGAACATCTACTTGAGATTCAGCAGACTGGTTCTGGCCCTGATCCTGGGTCTTGTTCTGGTTTAGGTCTGGCGTATCAGCATCCTCTTCAGCAGAGTCTCTTTCCACATTCACAGGCTCGTCTTCACCAGGTGAGTGTGGCTGGGGGAGGGTGACAGGTGCGGTCTCACCTCCACTCCATTCAGACCCCACCCCCTCTGCCCCAGATACGCCTCTTTTGTGTGTGTGGTCCTCAACGCTGAAGAGTCTCTCTCTCAGGCTGCTGATCTGAGCAATGACCAGATTGATGAGGGCATAAACTAGCTGGTTAAAAACTTCCAAATGCTTGTACTCCTTGAAGCAGCAGAGACATTGCCTGGATACAAAAAAAAAAAAAAAAAAAAAAAAAAAAAACACAACACACACACACACACACACACACACACAAAAAAAGAAGCAATAAACACAAAGGAATCAGAAGCTTATAGAGTGCTCAGAGGATTTAAATATCTTGTAGTATATTAAAAATGAACAAGTCTAGAAGTGTGAGGCCTTCTGTTGCATTCCTCATGTTATTTTGTAATACCACTGTTTTTCTGCTATTGTATAAGAGAGGTGAAGGGTGAAAGTAAAGTAGAAAAAAAATTTCACCAAAATATTTTATGTATTTGTTTATCTCTATTTATCTTTGTGTCATTTTGGCAATTTTGTAATCATTTATGGATGTGCTAGATTTTCTTCACTCTCTGGCTGTCACAGTGTAAGTATTAAAGGGGAGGAGGGGCAGAGCATACTGTGCTGCAGCAGAAAAACCTCTTAACAACTCATAGCACCAAACACTTCCAAATAAATGCCTTAATTCATTTAAAACCAAAGATGGGCAGAGGACTCCCAACTACAAAACAGTCATCCTACTGAAAACACAAAACAATGCTCTGGTAGACACCATCAGTAGCAAAAAGGAAAACTCTTTATTATGAGGACTCAAAAAAGAAAATTTTACAAAAGTGAGCAAGAAAGAAAAAAAAAAAAAAAAAAAAGCAGTGGGAAGGGGAAAAAAAAAAACACAAAACAACAACCACCAAAAAACTCAGGTATGGAGCCTGACCAGTGACATAAACAATATTTCATTTCAGCCTTTACCATCATTGTTACTTTTTTTTCCCCTATCCCCATTTTAAGTTATTACAATCAGAACAGACAGAACCGGGGAACAGGAAAGAGAAAGAAAGAGGTTGGGAAAAGACTTAACAGAAGGAGACAGGAAGAAAAATAGAGGAGAAGAGGGATCAAGACAGAGAAGACAATGATAATCTGTTTGATCACCAGCTGAGAGAAGAAGAAAAAAGGCAAAAAGAGGACAACAGTGTTGGGAAACCACAGCAACAACCAGTATACGCATCAGTAACAGTAAATAATAAATCTTGAAGGAGCAGCATACAGTACTAATAATGCATGATGTTTAGAGGCAACAGCCAACCAAGACAGTGTGTGTCTGTGAGTAGAGCAGGGCGATATGGCCAAAAATATTTATCAAGATATATATTTGAAAATTTACGATAACGATATAACTGACGATATAATTGATGCAAGACAAAATACAACTCCACAACTTTACTAGTGCAAAAAACCCCATCCATTTATTTTCACTTAAACAAGCAGCTGTTTTTTTATGTGCATTAAAGCTATATAAAAAAAAAAAATTTAACAGTGGAAACGCAAATCCCTTGCTGAAAGTTTAACCAAAGGACATATCCTGAGGATAACCATGTATAGTATCCACTAAAGTTAAAAAGAGGTGCTTTGCAACATTAAACTGCAGTGTGCCAAATAAAAAAGTCAAATACGTATTTTCGGACCGTAAGGTGCACAGGATTATAAGGCACATTAAGCAAAACAAAGCAGTCAGATAAATCAAACTTTATTCAACTCATTCTTCTTGCTTCCTCCACGTCTGTACCATTGATTCATTAATGCTGTATTCTCTCACAGCTGCTCTATTCCCATGTTGCTGCAGTATATTAATGACTAACTTCGTATTGTGGATGGATTATCTCAGTTGTTCTCCTGACTGAAGTTTGGTCCGTTTACAGCATCCTGCCATGCGATAGAGATTGACAGACCACGTGACTTTCGTACCCACAATGCAATGCAGAGCATTTCCAGCACCGGTAATCATTAATTCTGCGGTCTTAATCCCTACTTGCATTTTATTTGCCCCAAAAACAGTTATGTACAAAACGACGGAGAACACGGCAGGTCCGTACAAAGACAGACTTGATGAAAAGGCAAAAAAAAAAAGTACGAGGGAAAAAAAAAAAACAAAGGAGTGAAAGGGTTAGACCCATACGAGCATACAGAGTGGAGTAAGGACGCTAGCATGCTGCCCAACTTTCATCACGCACATATTTATTATTAAATGGTCCTAAGTGTGAGTGCATACACTCAAAATGTTTAGTAACTTCAGATCCCTGCAACAAGCCCAGGTTTAACAAGTCCAGTTTACTTTAGTGATTTGGACTATTCCATTTCACAGCTGTTGTTACATTTTTTTCCTTTATCTCCTGTACAGGCCAACCCAATCTATTTGTCGTTTCAAGTTGTAGTATTACACAACATTTTCAGATCTAATAGAAATAAAATTTAATTTATTGTCTTTATTTATAACTGGCATTATTGTTTCATTCTATTATAGAATCTTACAAGAAAGAGGCAAAATTGTATTCCATTATGCTTTGTTAGCTGCTTCGGTGAAAAACATATCAACAATGCAAAAAAAAAAAAAAAACCCACTGCAAAACAACATACTGGAAAACAGTTATTCATCACTTGATTGCTTCAATACAACACTTTGACACATACATGCAGGACTTTTCGTGGCTGTTTTGATAACGCTCTCTCTCTTAACCGATCAAATCTGGCTGTGGTAGCAGCTTTAAACTCGGTATGACCCAGGTTGATAGAGGTGCCCAGTCTGGATCGCATTCCAGCATTTTGTAGGCTGGTTTTCCTACAAAACATAACAAATATTAGCCCGCAAAGCCACAGTGAACAAAGCAGCATAGCGCAACGAATTCAATTCAAGTCAATATAAGACTTATTTGTAACCTACATCAACAATTATGTTATGATAAATTACGTAATAACTACAACAGAAGACTTACCTTTGTGGAAATGCTTGGAGCAGACTAACATGTGAGCTGGAGTGTTCTGGAACGTTATATTTGGTCTTCGAATGGCAGCAATCCAGGCCATCCGTCGGCTCTTTGTTACTTCAGAAACATGGCTTAAACAATTTCTCTTCCACGACGTAATCCGGTAACAACCGCTCTCTTTACCCGTCGGCTTCCCGTGGATGTCATGCGACCGGCTATTGCAATTAATAATACAACAGCTTCTTGCCATTCGTTGTGTTTCTTTTTATCGCTGTGTGACTGTTTTCATGTGAAAGCCTGCGTTCGCTAGTACTGCTTGCCACTCATACCCAAAATCCTTTGCGGTTTTACCCCAGAATGACGTCACATTTTCAATCTCTATCGCATTTGCCCCTAACCATCAGGAACCCTCACGTTAACTTTTATCGAGTGGAAAAGTGTTAGCGTTCATCCTGCAGCTTCACTGTTTATGTTATGCTAACATAGCTGTGTCGTTAGCGATCACGTAGCACATCATTATATACCACCTAGCCCAACTTCAGTAACCCTACAAATGTCACTGCTGTTTAGTTTTCTGTCTTCATTAATGTTGGAAGTGATAGCAGAGCTGTACATTTTAATTTTTCAGAAATCTCTCAGTCAGAACATGGTATATCATGCTTAGGTAACTAGCGAAACTAGCGAGCTAACTTCCGCTAACTTCTAACTCCGTTAAATGTAATAAATTCTGTTTTCATGGATGCCTGGATGTTAAACTTCATAGTTACACCTGGTAAAGCAGCAACGCTGATCATTTTATTAAAGATGAAAGAATTTAGACAATTTTTAACGCTCAATGTGCCACAGTGTTCGTTTGACTTTGGGACCTGAAGCGGACGGAGTTTTGGACCCAGATTACTCCCAGATTTACGAGCACCTTAGTCCGACAAATACGGTAATAACGACGGTCTGCTTGCATGTTCTACAAAAAAAAAAAGAGCTTAGTTGTGTATCTGACGGACAAACACCAAACCAGTTCCACATCACTGAAGTTGCACCATTTTAACAAACCAATTCTGGTTCATCCGTTTCACTCACGATCCACTTTCCCCAGTCTCATTCTCCGTTGCCCCATGCTTTTTCAGCCATGTGCGTATGAAAACAAAGGCACTGCGCATGCGTGTTTTACCCATATTCTACTGCAATATTTTAATTTCTTATCGTTGATTAACATTATACCGGTATTACCGTGAACGGTATAATATGGCCCAGCCCTATCTGTGAGTACCTGTTTGTACACCTGTGTGAACACTTGTGTGTGTATATCTGTGACTGTGAGTGCGCTTATGTTCAGAAGATTTCTCCATGCAAGTGTCTAATAGTGGAGTATGGGGAGCCATAGCCCTGCCGCCCACCCCCCATACTCCAGCCGAGTATGATCAAGGCATATTAGTTATTTGCAGGGCCAAGTATTTTCTAATGGTGACCCTGCAACTGCCTCTGTGTGCACACCACCATCAAGTCACTAAGCTCCTGGACCAGGCACCCAGGAATATTCTGCTTAGGTGTTGGACAGGTGTCTGTCCCCCTCAGGGAAGATCTTTAACTTAGCAGGTAGCTGAAATTCTTCGATTAGATTCTTAGATTATTGGAAATAAACTGTATTGAAGTAAAAAGTAATAATTGAAGTATGAAGTAAGATTTATCAGGAAGTCTGCTATTTTAACTCTTGAAAGACTAAAGAACTACTCAGATAATGGCACAAATCACAAATCAGAAAAGAAAAGACTGTTTTTAGTAGCATTGGATGAATGATTTAACAACTCTGGGATGTTCAGTTCAATCACCAAATATAAAAACATTCAGACCAAAAGCAAATGATAAACTACAGTCCTTCTATATAAGGCGCTTTTGTCATCAGCTGACCTCAACCATCACCCAGATTAGACCATGTTCTTCTCTCACAAAATAGGTGAGAATGCTTCTCTTTGGAAATAAGTTTTCAGAAGACCATGTTTTGAATATTTATTTATCCAAGTGAAGGTTATCAGAGAATGGAGCTACAGATTTATTACAGCAAAGTTATTTTGATACCTGAGACACCAAACCAAAGGCTTCCATTCCCACGGTGTAGGAAAAATACTATGCTGAACACCAACAAACCAACAAGATAAATTCAGCAACTAGTGAAGGGATTCAATTTCAGATATTTCAATCATAACACAAAAAAAACACCACACACACAAACACAATGAAGAAAAGCAGAAACATGATGATTGATTTTCTGAAGCCTAGACATGCAGGCAGCACTGACCTCTGAGTCCAGGAGCTGATGTAGCCCAAAACCCGGAGAGCATGTTCCTTCTTCAGCTGAAAGCTTCCTTCACTGCTGTCTGCATCCGATACTGAGGAGAAACCGTACAGAATACTTATGAGAGAACAGTTAGACAATTCCCTTGGAATTGCAACCAATGTAGGATTTTTTAAGGACTATACCAAGAGCAATATCCAGCGATTTAAAAAAAAAAAAAATATATATATATATGCAAGATATCAGCTGACATTTTATTTTTCCTTTCAGACACACAAAGCATAAACATATGCCTAACATTTGGTATTGTAGTTACTTATGAGTCATTAATATGATATGACAATGCAGTATAAGAACACCGTTTTACTGTCACAACAAGCCGCAGACGCTTTAGCGGACTCTTCTCTAATTAGCAGTCACTATCATTCACCAAAAGGAAAGTTTTAGTATGTCATGTGGTGGACAAAATCTGTATCATCATTAATAACATATTTGAAGGATGTTTCTCCCATCTTTTCTTTACTTTTCATTTAGTAGTTGTTATAAATACTGATATAGATATATCAGCAAATATCATCTAAACACATTATCATTCATATTTTCCATTTCCACATGAAAACTTGATTAAACAACAACACTTTTTAATACAATGATGTTTAAATCAAAGTAGCAGAGGCTGAGATACCCCGGTTCACAATCGTGGGATCCTCAAAGTAAAATGTATAACTTTGCACCAAGTCTGCAACATCACAAATGTTATGTGCCAACGTATGAACACACTGTTGATGGATGCTACCATAATATTTTTGCTGACTTGATAAAACACCTACAGAGCACAAAAAGATCATAGTAAAGTTTCCCCACACCGACTTCTTAAGTCTCCGGTGCAAGTTTTTTTTTTTGTTTTTTGTACGTCTTTCTTTCTTTTCTTTCTTTTTTTGGGGGGGGGGTATATCTAATATGGTAAATCTGGATACATTCAAGGGCAATTATTTAAACAGTAGAACAAGACCCCCAAGTTTCCATCTGCCTTGTTTATGTCTTTTCTTTCTATTCTAAAATGTAAAACAATTCAAAAAATTCACAATTCATCAAATCTTTATCATTTAATTACCACTGAGTATTGATATTAGCTTAAAAAGGCTTCTATCACATTTGTAGTCCAGATTCAAACATGTTAAACATTGGCACCATACTTTGACAGACTGTGTCTAAAGTTTCTGTCCTTGTATTCGTCTTCTTCAGATCCACCCAGCTCAGGAGATTCAAGTGTCTTCTGCTGAATTGCTGACCTCCTTTGGCAGCCAAAACAGACAGAACACAAAAAGTGTCAACAACAAGAGTTTAATAACCCATCTCAGCAAGACTCCTCAATCAACCTGAAGTGAATGTTCTCGGCTCTGTATGTGAACAGAAACTCCTCAGAGGCTTCAGGAACAGGACCGAGCCCGCACTATTTTGACGTGGCTGCTTTCCTTTAGCTGGGATGAGGGATGTCATTTTGCTGCTTTCAGCTCAGCATGGACTGTGTGATCACACTCCTCAGCTCAGCAGTGACTAACATTCAGTCACACTGGAAGCATTTTAACACGAATGTTCCAGTTCCAAAATGATCACCAACGTCATTACATTCACTGGATATTTTCTCTTTTTCAGGAAACTCTCAGAAAACTCGCCCAATCTATGTGGTGCCAACAACCATGCCAAATTTAATAATATGGTGAATAAAATATTGTGTTAACAATAAAACCTTTACCTTTGTGCCTTGGTATATGTAGCAGATATTTCCAAAGATAAGTGTTTCAAGTTAAAATTAAAATAAATTGGGTATATTCAGCCTTGATATTGGCAGGATGTCCCGCAGTGTCCCTCTTTATATCTCTCTTCTTCTGCAGTTCTTCTGTTCTGTGTGTTACACAACACAACTAGCAATTACTGTTATACCTAGTGGATAACATTACATTAATCTTATGCAGCATCACCATATCTCCACCCTAGAGCTGGGTGATAAAGATATGTATTGCGAAATAACTTTTTCTCGATAGAAAAATTAAACTATTGCGATAGGCCTCATCTCTCTTGTCCTCTTAAAAAAAAAAAAAAAAAAAAAAAGAACAGCCAATCCAAATTAAGTAGCGCAGAGCCGAACCAATCACAGCCGCAGCGTCACGTCACGTGACTTGTTACGTACAGCACAAGCGCCAAGGCGCACATGTGTATTTGTTTTTGCAGCCGTGCAGCCCGGGTAATGAAGGAAATGAGTTTGCCGACTAGAGAAAAATCAACCGAGAGCGTGAGTGAAGGTTACCGAAGAAAAAACAGATGATGGTTCCAATGCCGGAGAGCCTGTCGAACGGAAGGGCCACAGAAGTTCCGTAGTGTGAAGATATTTCGGCTAATTCAAGTCTGACAAAAAACAGAGTAGCGTGCACTGTAAATTGTGCCGAAAGCAAGTCTGGAAATACAATAAAGCGGTGCATGCTCAATCTCTGACTGAAAGCGCTAATTCGTCATTCGGCTTTTGTCAGACTAAAGTCACTGTTAAAACTGTTTGAAAAGCTAAGCTATACAACAAGGAGAGATTGAGAATTTCCTTTTAGTTCTCAGTTTATTTGATATTGACAAAAGTTAGTCAATTTTGTCTGTTCTTCTGTAAAACGACCTAAGATTTATTTTTAGAATTAATATTTTGTTTCTAAGTGGAATTGACAATTTAGTAGTCTGTTTTGTTTGTTCTATTTTGAAACTTAAACACTTTAGCGGCTGCCTTTTGTGTAGTTTGCAATATTTGCCTTTATTTATCTGAAACTGAAGTCTCATGTTCCTTAAGTACATCTACCCTGTTGAACTTATTATGGGAAATGAATATTTTAATTAAAACAAGCTGCTAATTATTTCACATTTTACTTGTGAGCAACGGCACATTTAAATCTTACAAATATAGTTATTTGGCTTATATCGTGATATATATCGTTATCGCCTGAAATGAAAAAAACATATCGTGATATGAAAAAAATCTTATATCGCCCAGCTCTACTCCACCCTATGACTCTTGGTATTAACAGTCCTGTCAGCGCACAGCCTTCATCGGTAGTCACATCAATCTCTGGTTTTGACGTTGATTATCACTGGCCTGGGTCTGGATGCCTCTTTAGTCAATCTACTCATCACTCAAAATGTAGAAGTTGAAACTTATAAAGTTTGTTAACAATAACCATGGAGAAGCTATCCCTGGCCATCAGCGACATACCAATACAGCATCCCAACAATGAAGAAGATACTTTGGTAACCTAGCAACAATAAAAGACAGATGCTCTTTTTTGAAAAACTGCTTTGTGGTCACAGACCCTTTACTTGTTTATTAGAAATTAATCAATACTGCCATACACTGGAATAAACCATGTTACTATGACTTCTTTTTAGCAATATCGCCCAATCCTAGGTTAGAGTATATGACTGTCAATTAATTTGTGTGGTTCAGAATTTGGGTGTAAACATTTGCTTTCCATTTTACAGAGAGGTAGAGATAAAAGCAATACTGGTGGCTTCTTAGAATCACGCACAGTGCCGCCTCGTCCTACGGCCCTGAATTTTAACTACGAGCACACTTCCTTCTGCATCTTCAACGTGAATAAGACAATTTTGTTGAGTTTCCTACCTACTTTCTCGAACCATTTTGTTCATTACTACCATTACTACTTAGAGCTTTCATCTAAAAGGCAAAGTCTCCAAAAAGATTTTGTTAAGAAACCACACAGATTAGTTGTGTAAAGAAACATCAGTTAAATAAAGATCTGTGCAGTAAAGTGAGTTTCTATTTCTCTCTCTCTCACACACACACACATTATTGCTACAAATCTGAGGTCAAAGGTCACCCACAGTCACAGCACATGGACCTGCCCGTCTAGCTGACAGGGCTGTCACAGCTGACAGCACCCTGCTGGCGAACCATCCATCTCACCCCTACATAATGTTCACGCTAGTTTGCATCAGTTAGGTTGTAAAATCTTCTTCCCCCCTCTCCATTCCCTATAACAAACCAAAAAAAAAAGTTCAGCAGTTGCCATGGTGAAGTGGTTAAAGGCCACCATCAGCAGTAATCTGTTTAAACCATGTGGAAGTATATGGCATATCAGCACACAGCAAATATTAACCTTCATTTAACTTCAATACAACAATAAAATGTGAGACTTCTTAAAAGAAGTTAAATCCACAAAACCCTTTGTTAGCCAAGTAAAACAGGCTCAATACTTTAACTATACGTTTACATGTACAGCCACCCTTGAAAAGGCCTGTTTTAATCCAGAACTGTGATGTATTACAGTGGTGTTGTGGTTTAGGTGCAGAAAGCCAGGTACTTTATCTACACTGGTAATGCACAGCTTTAGTCTGCACAAAATCACCACCCAATTGCATTCACACACAGCTGGAGTTTAAAACTATGAGCCACTGTCAACATTAACATAACATTAGCTTACT
>NC_031971.2:524726-533642 GCF_001858045.2 Oreochromis niloticus
TGACTGCCAATGTGAAAGAGAAAATGGCATTTGTATTTATACCAAAGCAACGCTGTCTCACATGAAAATACTACTGCAAAATAAGCTGCTGAAATGTCATTGTTTCCCGTGTGTTATGGCTGGATGCAAAGGACAGCTAACCAAGAAAGCACACAAAGTTACATTTAGTTAGCCACCAAGCTAACATGCTTCCATCAAGCTTCAGTGTACAGCGATGCTAACACCAAGCAGCTAGTTCAGCTTTACGTAAATGACACAATTTGTTTACTTACTTTCATTTAAAACCTCCACCAGCTCGGCGCAGTTTTCACACATTGTTCATGAAGAGGCAAACTAAGTACACCAACTCAAACCATTGCACTGGAAACAGTTGTTGGCTGGCAGTTAGTTGTTTTGAGGATAAAAGGGCCCACTGGAAGGAGTAATTGGTGAAGGTTATTCCACTAAATGAAACCAGGAGGAGTAGCGAAGTGTAGAACGGGATTTGCATCCAAACGAAGTTGATGTACACCAAAAATAAAGAGGCACTGTAAGGAAGAGATCGAGTCAGTCTCCAATCTGTGCGATACTTGAGAGCGCAGGCAGAGCAGCCATGTTGGAAAAGGAGGGGGGGCGACACAGCATGGAGATCGTTCGGGACTTTACGTCCTCTCTCCACCGCCAGTTCGTTTTTCTTCGGCTGTCTCGCGATAACTTTCAAATGAGGTAATATTCACAACCTCTAATCACAATCTCAAGGGCAAATGGAGTGAAAACAGCATATTTCCACAAAATATGAATAGTTGGCCCCTCTTTTTAGACAAACACTCGTTGTGTTTCTATACTGTTATAATTTAGGGAAAATATTTAAATGTTCCTCTGCTTAAAAATTCAAATACCTTTTAATTCATTACGTTAGTTCATAGTAGGTTTGGTTACTTTAGTGGAATTGAATTATTAATGTCTTCAGTTCAAACACCAGAACATCACACTGTTTGAGCATTGTCTGCATGTGCTCTGTGCATTCATTCTACTGCATTTGTGCATACTACTGTATACATATTGTCTAATATTACAGGTTTTTCTGCACTGATATTTAAATGTATGTTTATGAAATCACCTCAAAAAACCTGGGCAACACTCTTATGTAAGTTAAAAAATGTCCTTGTTTTTGACAGAAAAGCACGTTTATTGTTGTTTTCTTTATAATGACATTAAATGGATCCGAAATATTCTAAATGATTAATGTAATCATTAATCATCAATCATTCATGACTTGCAATAGAATATATATGTAGGTTTACAAAGAACCATTTTCAGCATCAATGCTGCGTTCCAAAGGCACATTATGTTTATCATGTTAAAAGCTAACTGATCACTGGAAAAAATCTTTTCTCACATGTCTGCACATGGTCAACTATCCAAAGAAGAGTTGAAAAGGGGAGAGCAGGCAGGATGGAGTGGGTGGAGATGAGTATCAGGGTAATTTGTGACAAAAATATAGCAGGAGGACCTGCTATGATGTATGGTTTCGAGACAGTGGTACCAACAAAAAGACAGGAGGCTGAGATGGAGGTGGTTGAGTTAAAAATGTACAGATTTTCATTGGGAGCAAACAGGATAGACAGGATTAAAAATTAGTACATAATCCGACTAGGCAAGGCTGAAATGGTTTCAGCATGTGCAGAACTGGAATAGTGGATATTTGGGGGAAAAGATAGTAAATACAGAGCTGTCAGATAGGTGGAAAAGGGGAGGGAGGACCTCACATGTCTTTGTTGGGTTGGTGTGACAGAAGAGGATTATAGGGATAAGCTGAGATGGAAGGAGATCTTAGTTGGTCTCAGCTGTGTCCACCCCAAAAGGAAGCAGCTGGAAAAAGGAAGGCGATAATCTTGCTAACCCAAACCTTGATACTTTTGCAGCACAACTTTTATAGCAAAACCTATTATGCTCATCTTCAGCAATATATTTGTATGTGTGACCCTACTACAGTAGCTTTGCATTGATTCACAGCTGAAAAAAAAAATCCTTATTAGTGTGAATGCTTGTAAAAGCATTCACAGTATTGTTGTTGTAATCTTTCTTATTAGTGTGAATGCTTGTAAAAGCATTGTTGTTGTAATCTTTATTATTATTATTAGTGTGAATGCTTGTAAAAGCATTCACAGTATTGTTCTTCTAATTAGTGAGAATGCTTGTAAAAGCATTCACAGTATTGTTCTTCGATTCTTTATTATTATTTCACATTCAGATTCAAGCATTCACACTGCAGTTTCTTCAGAAAATGCACTTTCTAGTTATTATATTAGTGTGAATGCTTGTAAAAGCATTCACAGTATTGTTGTTGTAATCTTTATTATTAGTGTGAATGCTTGAAAAAGCATTCACAGTATTGTTCTTCTTATCTTTATTCTATTTTATCTATTCCGTACGTTTTTTGTACTCTATCTCCTTCAAAACCGTTCAACTTAGAAAAACCATTCAAACACCATTAGATTCCTCTTCTTTAGGACATGACTGCTTCTATTTTTCTCATTTTTAACATTTATATTTTTAATTTTATTCAACTTTTTTCAACAAAAATTTCCCATGTATTTCAATGGGGAGACCCTTCAAATCCTCATTCAACTTACTCCTCTTTAAACTGTATCTACTTCCACATACATTGACATAGAGCCACCATTCAAACTTTAAAACGAAGACAAGACATTCAACTATTCAACTTGTATTTATCTTTTCAATATCTGTTATACTTTTTCTTCAGTTCCAGTTTGAGTTTCATGATGATTTTTCAGCCGTTTCAGAGTTTATAATGGGTGTGTATGGGACGGAATGTTGGGGCTAGAGTGAGACAGCTCAACTGCCAGAGTGAGAGGAGCGAAAAAATTTATCTGAAAATATTTTTTAAAACTGCTGCTGTGTCCGCAGCGTTTGCTCTACAGGTATGATTTTATCCTCAAAACGTAGCCATCGCTGTCCTCTTTCATCCAATGTGTTTACTATTGTACTAGGTGTTATGGTTCTTTCATAAATGTCACCAAAGCACAGCCTCCTCCCTCCAACTCCTCCATAGACTCCAATGTTAAAATGGCTCAGGAGGTTCGTTTGAAAATCAGAAGAGCATGGTGTCTTTCCACTGTCACCACGTCCATATAATAAACTCCACAAGCATGAAAACTGAGAATTAGGTAGACGGGACATTGCTGGCGCTCACGGTGAAAGAATTTCGTCAATAGGACCTGTACTTTTCATTTGGGAAGGATTTGTTTGGGGCTGACTTTTCTGTTCATTTTAAGCAGCAAAAGTGAGGTGCATGTCTGTGTGCGTGTGTATGGAGCCAATGGGTGCAGTCACTATAGCAACCAGGCTCACACCTGCCTGCCTAACGAGCTCTGTCTCTCACTCTGCCAAGATTCATCTTAAACACTTCTCTTTCAACTGCTGCTGTGTCCACAGTGTTTGCTCTAAAGCCATCATTTTACCCTCAAAACGAAGCCATCGTTGTTCTCTTTACAACACAGTGTCTTTCAAAGCTCAGAGATTTAAACTTTTTAAACTGTGTGGATCCAAGTGGAGGGATCACATTCTAGTCATTCAGTGATTCAAAGAATATGAACTTTTAATATTCATTCAGATATTTTCTGACTCTAATTTTCTTTTCTCATTACTTAGGTTTTTCTAATTTACATTTAAAACATTTTCAGCTATTTTCCAACTTCTTCTCTGTGCTTGTCAGCTTTTAGCAGTTCAGCACTTTTGTTTTCAGGTGCA
The DNA here is from genome assembly GCF_001858045.2 of Oreochromis niloticus. NCBI lineage: Eukaryota > Metazoa > Chordata > Actinopteri > Cichliformes > Cichlidae > Oreochromis > Oreochromis niloticus. The sequence goes on from NC_031971.2 coordinate 528,480, forward strand.
AATTTCTGTATTTTTCATCTCATTCAAAATTTTTAACTAAAAATTCAGCAATTAATACATTTCAGTGCATACATTGAGATTCAAGCATTCACACTGCAGTTTCTTCAGAAAATGCACTTTCTAGTTATTATTATATGTTCCGTACGTTTTTTGTACTCTATCTCCTTCAAAACCGTTCAACTTAGAAAAACCATTCAAACACCGTTAGATTCCTCTTCTTTTGGACATGACTGCTTCTACTTTTCTCATTTTTAACATTTATATTTTTAATTTTATTCAACTTTTTTCAACAAAAATTTCCCATGTATTTCAATGGGGAGACCCTTCAAATCCTCATTCAACTTACTCATTTTCAAACTGTATCTACTTCAACATACGTTGACATAGAGCCACCATTCAAACTTTAAAACGAAGACAAGACATTCAACTATTCAACTTGTATTTATCTTTTCAATATCTGTTATACTTTTTCTTCAGTTCCAGTTTAAGTTTCATGATGTTTTTTCAGCCGTTTCAGCGTTTATAATGGGTGTGTATGGGACGGAATGTTGGGGCTAGAGTGAGACAGCTCAACTGCTAGAGTGAGAGGAGCAAAAAAATTAATCTTAAAATCTTTTTTAAAACTGCTGCTGTGTCCGCAGCGTTTGCTCTACAGGTATGATTTTACCCTCAAAACGTAGCCATCGCTGTCCTCTTTCACCCAATGTGTTTACTATTGTGCTAGGTGTTATGGTTCTTTCATAAATGTCACCAAATCACAGCCTCCTCCCTCCAACTCCTCCATAGACTCCAATGTTAAAATGGCTCAGAAAGTTCCTTTGAAAATCAGAAGAGCAGGCTCTCTTTACACTGTCACCACGTCCATATAATAAACTCCACAGGCATGAAAACTGAGAATTAAGTAGACTAGACATTGCTGCCGCTCACGGTGAAAGAATTTTGTCAATAGGACCTATACTTTTCATTTGGGAGCGATTTGTTTCGGCCTGACTTTTCTGTTCATTTTAAGCAGCAAAAGTGAGGTGCATGTCTGCGTGTGTATGGGGCCATTGGGTGCAGTCACTATAGCAACCAGGCTCACACCTGCCTGCTTAACAAGCTCTCTCTCTCACTGTGCCAAGATTCATTTTAAACACTTCTCTTTCAACTGCTGCTGGGTCCACAGTGTTTGCCCTACAGCCATCATTTTACCCTCAAAACGTCGCCATCGATCTTCTCTTTCCAACAGCATGTCTTTCAAAGCTCAGAAATATAAACTTTTTAAACTGTGTGGATCCAAGTGGAGGGATCACACATTTCAGTCATTCAGTGATTCAAAGAATATGAACTTTTAATTAGTGTGAATGCTTGTAAAAGCATTCACAGTATTGTTGTTGTAATCTTTATTATTAGTGTGAATGCTTGTAAAAGCATTCACAGTATTGTTCTTCTAATCTTTATTATTATTATTATTTCCTATTCCGTACGTTTTTCGCCGACTATCTCCTTCAAAACCGTTCAACTTAGAAAAACCATTCAAACACCGTTAGATTCCTCTTCTTTTGGAATGGTGTGCTTCTATTTTTCTCATTTTTAACATTTATATTTTTAATTTTATTCAACTTTTTTCAACAAAAATTTCCCATGTATTTCAATGGGGAGACCCTTCAAATCCTCATTCAACTTACTCATTTTCAAACTGTATCTACTTCAACATACGTTGACATAGAGCCACCATTCAAACTTTAAAACGAAGACAAGACATTCAACTATTCAACTTGTATTTATCTTTTCAATATCTGTTATACTTTTTCTTCAGTTCCAGTTTAAGTTTCATGATGTTTTTTCAGCCATTTCAGCGTTTATAATGGGTGTGTATGGGACGGAATGTTGGGGCTAGAGTGAGACAGCTGAACTGCTAGAGTGAGAGGAGCGACAAAATTAATCTTAAAATATTTTTTAAAACTGCTGCTGTGTCCGCAGCATTTGCTCTACAGGTCTGATTTTACCCTCAAAACGTAGCCATCGCTGTCCTCTTTCATCCAATGTGTTTACTATTGTGCTAGGTGTTATGGTTCTTTCATAAATGTCACCAAAGCACAGCCTCCTCCCTCCAACTCCTCCATAGACTCCAATGTTAAAATGGCTCTGAAAGTTCCTTTGAAAATCAGAAGAGCATGGTGTCTTTACACTGTCACCACGTCCATATAATAAACTCCACAGGCATGAAAACTGAGAATTAGGTAGACTGGACATTGCTGTCGCTCACGGTGAAAGAATTTCGTCAATAGGACCTGTACTTTTCATTTGGGAGCGATTTGTTTCGACCTGACTTTTCTGTTCATTTTAAGCAGCAAAAGTGAGGTGCATGTCTGTGCGCGTGTGTATGGAGCCAGTGGGTGCAGTCACTATAGCAACCAGGCTCACACCTGCCTGCCTAACGAGCTCTGTCTCTCACTGTGCCAAGATTCATCTTAAACACTTCTCTTTCAACTGCTGCTGTGTCCACAGTGTTTGGTCTACAGCCATCATTTTACCCTCAAAATGTCGCCATCGTTGTTCTCTTTCCAACACTGTGTCTTTCAAAGCTCAGAGATGTAAAGTTTTTACACTGTGTGGATCCAAGTGGAGGGATCACATTTTAGTCATTCAGTCATTCAAAGAATATGAACTTTTAATATTCATTCAGATGTTTTCTGACTCTAAATTTTCTTTTCTCATTACTTATTTTTTTCTAATTTACATTTAAAACATTTTCAGCTATTTTCCTGCTTCTTCTGTGTGAACATAAGCTTTCAAAAGTTCTGCACTTTTGTTTTCAGGTTAAAAACTCTGTATTCTCCACCTCATTCAACATTTTTGGCTTAATATTCAGCAATTAATTCATTTCAGTGCATACATTCAGATTCAAGCATTCACACTGCAGTTTCTTCAGAAAATGCATTTTCTAGTTAGTGTGAATGCTTGTAAAAGCATTCACAGTATTGTTGTTGTAATCTTTATTATTATTATTATTATTATTATTTCCTATTCCGTACGTTTTTCGCCGACTATCTCCTTCAAAACCGTTCAACTTAGAAAAACCATTCAAACACCGTTAGATTCCTCTTCTTTTGGAATGGTGTGCTTCTATTTTCTCATTTTTAACATTTATATTTTAAATTTTATTTAACTTTTTTCAACAAAAATTTCCCATGTATTTCAATGGGGAGACCCTTCAAATTCTCCTTCAACTCACTCATTTTTAAACTCTTACTACTTCGACATACATTGACATAGAGCCACCATTCAAACTTTAAAACGAAGACAAGACATTCAACTAATGAACTTGTATTTATCTTTTCAATATCTATTATACTTTTTCTTCAGTTCCAGTTTAAGTTTCATGATGATTTTTCAGCCGTTTCAGAGTTTATAATGGGTGTGTATGGGACGGAATGTTGGGGCTAGAGTGAGACAGCTCAACTGCCAGAGTGAGAGGAGCAAAAAAATTAATCTTAAAATATTTTTTAAAACTGCTGCTGTGTCCGCAGCGTTTGCTCTACAGGTATGATTTTACCCTCAAAACGTAGCCATCGCTGTCCTCTTTCATCCAATGTGTTTACTATTGTACTAGGTGTTATGGTTCTTTCATAAATGTCACCAAAGCACAGCCTCCTCCCTCCAACTCCTCCATAGACTCTAATGTTAAAATGGCTCAGAAGGTTCGTTTGAAAATCAGAAGAGCATGGTGTTTTTACACTGTCACCACGTCCATATAATAACTCCACAGGCATGAAAACTGAGAATTAGGTAGACTGGACATTGCTGCCGCTCACGGTGAAAGAATTTCGTCAATAGGACCTGTACTTTTCATTTGGGAGCAATTTGTTTCGACCTGACTTTTCTATTCATTTTAAGCAGCAAAAGTGAGGTGCATGTCTGTGTGCGTGTGTACTGAGCCATTGGGTGCAGTTACTATAGCAACCAGGCTCACACCTGCCTGCCTAACGAGCTCTGTCTCTCACTGTGCCAAGATTCATCTTAAACACTTCTCTTTCAACTGCTGCTGTGTCCACAGTGTTTGCTCTACAGCCATCATTTTACCATCAAAACGAAGCCATCGTTGTTCTCTTTCCAACAGCATGTGTTTCAAAGCTCAGAGATGTAAACCTTTAAAAGTGTGTGGATCCAAGTGGAGGGATTACATTTTAGTCATTCAGTGATTCAAAGAATATGAACTTTTAATATTCATTCAGATGTTTTCTGACTCTAAATTTTCTGTTCTCATTTCTTAGGTTTCCCAAATTTTAATTTAAAAACTTTTCAGCTATTTTCCAACTTCTTCTGTGTGAACATCAGCTTTCAAAAGTTCTGCACTTTTGTTTCAGGTTAAAAACTCTGTATTTTCCAGCTCATTCAACATTTTATTTTTAACTTAAAATTCAGCAATTAATTGATTTCAGTGCATACATTCAGATTCAAGCATTCACACTGCAGTTTCTTCAGAAAATGCACTTTCTAGTTAGTGTGAATGCTTGTAAAAGCATTCACAGTATTGTTGTTGTAATCTTTATTATTATTATTATTATTATTATTTCCTATTCCGTACGTTTTTCGCCGACTATCTCCTTCAAAACCGTTCAACTTAGAAAAACCATTCAAACACCGTTAGATTCCTCTTCTTTTGGAATGGTGTGCTTCTACTTTTCTCATTTATAACATTTATATTTTTAATTTTATTCAACTTTTTTCAACAAAAATTTCCCATGTATTTCAATGGGGAGACCCTTCAAATCCTCATTCAACTTACTCATTTTCAAACTGTATCTACTTCAACATACGTTGACATAGAGCCACCATTCAAACTTTAAAACGAAGACAAGACATTCAACTATTCAACTTGTATTTATCTTTTCAATATCTGTTATACTTTTTCTTCAGTTCCAGTTTAAGTTTCATGATGATTTTTCAGCCGTTTCAGAGTTTATAATGGGTGTGTATGGGACGGAATGTTGGGGCTAGAGTGAGACAGCTCAACTGCCAGAGTGAGAGGAGCGAAAAAATTAATCTGAAAATATTTTTTTAAACTGCTGCTGTGTCCGCAGCGTTTGCTCTACAGGTATGATTTTACCCTCAAAACGTAGCCATCGCTGTCCTCTTTCATCCAATGTGTTTACTATTGTACTAGGTGTTATGGTTCTT